>NC_141537.1:173279141-173294141 GCF_021556685.1 Rattus norvegicus
CCAATGCTGTGCATGAAAACAAAGCGAGGTTCACAGATGGGGCAGGTGAAGCTGTGTGATCTCTAGGCCAGCCTGGTCTACCTAGAAGTTAATTGGCCATGTTACACTGTGAGATCCTGTCTCAAAAACTGAAAAAACAAAAATAAAAAAAAATAGGAAACAAACTAATAACTCCCAACACTAACCAAGCAAAACAGAAAAAAAAAAAAGGATTAAAAAATAAGAAAAGATGTTAAACAAAGACTATTTCTTTTTAATGACTAAGTTAACTAGCTGAGGCCCTCAGCAAAGCTTTAGGACCCCCTTTCTTCTCCTTCTGTGTCTTGTAAAGGCTGGACTAGGATATATATGGCATGTTTCAAATCTAGGAAGATTTATGGCGGAAGCCATGGGATTAGGGAAACAGAGAATTCTGAAACTTAAAGTCTTTAAGTTCTGGGTTTCAGAAGTGCGTCTCATCTGTCTGAGTCCTAATCTTAGACTCCGGAAGCTTCCTACCTGATGGGTAGAGGAAGATGGGAATCTTTTCGCTTAAAACCACTGGTGTTCACGCTTGAATTTTTGAGAGAGAGCACTGTGATATTGCATGGCAGACTTTAGGATGGCGGGTCAAATAAAGGACCTCTCTGAGGGCGGAAAATGCAGGATGAGGCAGACATGAAAAATGTCATATACGAACAAGGGAGGAAGTGAGTGTAAAGTTACAATAAGAGTCGTGAAGGGAAGGGGGGATCCACTCTAAATCTGAAATGTCATCTATGCACTTGTGGGTCTCCAGCTATTGGCGCCTGTATTGCTTATTGCTCTGTTGCCATGCTGAGCAAACTCTTCCACAGAACGGTTGACTTTGGCTCAAGCTTCCAGAGGGAAAGTCCATGTTAGCAGGGAAGGCGCGATATCAGATGGCTGAAGCAGAAAGCTGGGAAATCATATCTTTATCCACAAACTGGAAGTAGGGGAAGGGTAGGGGCTCATAAAGCCCCCCTCTTGGGATGTACTTTCTCCAGTGAGGTTGTGGCTCCCCACAATGTTTCTGAACATCACCTGAGTACTAAGTGCTCAAATATGTGGACCTGTGGGGAAATTATTTCATTCCAACCATGACTGTGCCCTTTCGGGACATTATAGAATCTTGAGGATGTGGTGCTGTTTGGCAGAAGTATCTGATCAAGATTCCTGCTTGCCCCGCTGATCAAGTGCCTCATGCCTCTCAGACATAGAATGGGACATTCCCATAGTGTCACCCTGCCTATCAAGATAGACTAAGATCCCCTGGCACAATGAGCAAAATCAGCCCTTCTTCTCATCAGCTGTCCCTCTTAAGATTTACCTCATGGAAGCCCTTCCGACATCTTTTCTCTTTTTGTTACTCTCTAGAATAGCTTGGTTTGGACAGGCTGTACAAACATGTGGACTCAAATGACCAAATGGAATATTACTGGGTGTGTGAGCATCTACTGGGGCAAGGGGGATCTATCAGGGTCACATCCTTTACAAAATGATTATTCTTCCCCTAGAAGTCCATAGCTTCTCTGAGGTCTGGGTTCATGAACCCTTCCCTACTGCATGCTAGAATGCTGACCGGCTTGATCTTGTGAAGGTCTGTGCAGGCAGCCACAGCTGCTTGGGTTCATGTGTACAGTGGTCCTGCCATGCCTGGAAGACACTTTTGTCCTGTCCTCCATGACCTCTGCCTCTTACAACCTTTCCTTGTTCATTTAGTGATAGTTCCTGAATCTCGGCTTGTGACCGAGAATTTCACAGACATTCTCTGGATTTTGGGGCAGTTTAACTTTCTGTGTTACCTGCAGTCTAGAGTATCTAGACAATTCTCTGATGAGGTCTGGGAGCTGTACTCATCTATAGGTACAAAGATGCTAATGCTAATTTATAAGGTTGTTCTAAATTATTAACAGACTAATAATACTGGTCTCACACCTAGGGTCTGTGAGCCCATCAATCACAGATTATTGTGTGTAAGGGGCCGTGCAGATTTGGGCATTTGATGGACTCAGACTAATGGCCATGGTGTTCTCAGGGACCAATGTAGATGCCCCAAGTGGTACCCTCAACTACCTTCTGGGGGGACTTCTACAGTCACCAAAATCTCTCTGAAAGTCTAGGAGAAGATGCAGACACTTAGTCACGGAGTCATGGCCAGGCAGCAGGCACTGAGAGCTTTATAGTCAGTGTCTCAGGGTTTGTGGAGCCTATAGCGTCCATCTGCTGACAGGCTTCTCCAGAGCGGTAGATTCAGCTGCTCAGTACTATGTGCAGCTGAGTCTTCATCAGACTCCTTAGGGCTTTCCTGTCCCTAGCCTCCACTAGACCTCCCTGCTTCATCAAAATTCTCCCAAGCTCTTGCTGTTTTCTCTCTCTCAGAAAAAGACATCACGATCCAGTGGACTGTTCAAACAATTCCCGTGCCCCATAAAATTCATTATCCTTCTTCACACAGGACATGGGAAGAGGGCACTCTGTCTGGAAAATTCCATAACATCACGCTTATCTATTTGTTATGTTTGCAATTACATTCATTTGGGTCCTAGTCACAGATTTCGTTTCGTTTTTCTCTCAGGAATGTTATTTGGCCCACCTAGACAGTGCCACCAATTCTAGAGTGTAGTATTTTGATTTAATCAAGCCCTGTGTTTAGTACATCTAGTGATGTATTACCTCAAATGGGACCACAAACTCAAATGCCCACAGGAGTCACAGACAAATGACAATAAACACTGAAACAATGACTGGTCAGGATACACCCCAGAGTGGTGGGGATCATGGAGACAGCTGTTGCTCAATTATAGACACCCGCTACCATCAGGAAATACGGTTTTGATGTTGCCACGACTCTTAACTTTGCCAGGAAGGGCAAAAGTGGAATTTGAAAAATAAAATCCTCCCATCTTGAATAGAGTATGGTATTTAAAAAAAATGGCAAGCATTGGAAAGAGCCTAAATTTGATGCTACTTGCAAGTGAGCTTGCCTATACAAATTTGTAGAAGACATGAAAGATATAGAATTTATCATTAATGGTAACAACGAGGGTCAAGGTCTAATAAAGGCTCTTTTTCTGAGTCTGTTTTCTATAATATCATGAAGGAAACAATGGCTTACCTGCACCTACCATGGACTATGTAACAGGATATAAGAACCAGAGTACATGAGACTACAGCTTTGACAAGAAAGACATGGTGGGACCAAGTGCTTGGTAGAAAGAATTAGGCTCAGAGAAGGTAGTTTGTGGTGTGTGAACAGGGCCAGCCTTTTAGCCTTTGAATATCTCAGCAAGGACCAGGTCCAGTGACTAGTTTTCCTGAAAGAACTTTTTGCTAGCATTATAAAGATAGTAATATCAAAGGCACCGAATTCAGCTAGGTTGCCATTGTATTGGTCAGATATAAGATAATGGACACCAGGCTGAGGGTTCGAAGAAACTGAGAGCAATCAGAGAGAAAGGAAGTTAGATTGTCAGCTTCTTCTATGTGCCCTGTGATCCACCCATCAAAGTATTTACTGTTCTCTGTCTCTGTCTCTGTCTTTGTCTCTGTCTCTCTCTCTCTGTTTGTGTGTGTGTGTGTGTGTGTGTGTGTGTGTGTGTGTGTGTGTGAGAGATACACTAGTGTGAGAGGGACAGGGAGCTCTTACACACTGGAACTTTACTAAGCAACAATGAGCAACTTAAGGTCAGGCTCCATGCCTCCGCTATCAAATGTCTCAAGCCTTAAGAAATAACTAACTATACAGATACAACTCCACCATCTTTCATCCTCATTCATTAAATATCAATAACTTTCCCCTCTTTTCTTGTGATTCCCTTCTCTGTTCTGGCTGCTTCCTCAGAGCATGCTCCTCCTCCAGCAGTTTGCCTGGCTACATAGAATTAAATCAAGAAAACATGGTCTCTTTCAGCCCTAGTGAGTTTAGAACCTAGAGGGCAAAGCTTCATTCTTCTGCTTCAAACATTTTCATTTTGGTTAACACACAGTTGTGTGTATCACTGGAGTGCCCTGTGAAGTTGGAACACATGGATACACTGTGCATTCGTCAGACCAGGGCAGTCTTTGTAGCCTTCCATTTAATTGTATTTCTTTGTGTGGAAGCCATTCGAAAGTCTACTGGATACTTTGAAACATACAAGTAATTCTTGACTATAGGTCAGGATCTGTCTATGTTACCACAGCCATTTTTCTACTCTTAAAGATGTAGTACTCTTTGAGTGTGTGGATGATTGAGAATGGATCTCAACATGGAGCTCAGGTTGGCTTTGCGTTTGCTCCCGTCAAGCCACTGCAGGCTCACCCACACTGGGTTACAGTCATGACCCCCGTAGCTGGTGGAAATCTTAGTTTTTATCCTAACTTTAGTGCCTACTGTATCCGGCACATACTATTTCAATGCTGACTAATTAGTTTTAGAGAATGAATGGTTGCTATTACTCTACAGATCCGTCTCAGATAAACAAATCCTCTTTGTTAATGAGGTGGACTGATCATTCCACACACTATCTCTCAACCCATCCCCCGGGTTGGTTTTCAACTCTCATAGATGTTTAGACAGACATACATATGACAATTCAATTTCTGGGCTGGTCAGGTCAGAGGCTTGCTGTTTTTCCTGTTTTTACAGACAAGTACATGCTTAGTACAGTGAGCTCTTCAGACACACTGGATGGTATCAACAAAGAAGACAGGAAGAGGCAGCTCCTCCTTGGTATAATTGTGCAGATACCATTTTAGCTTACCATCTGCAAAACGAGAGTGATATTAAGCATCTCCCCAGCGTAAAGCATGAATAGTAGGTGGTTAGGGGGTATTTTGGACTTGCAGTATCCTGTGCCAGCAATGGTTTGAAGGTTCTTGCCGCTGCTGCTCTGTGTTTTGCGTCCCTCTGAGAGCACTCCATTTGCCTCATTAACCATAGAACTTGAATTAATATAAATTATTGAAGCTATTTTTTTGTTGTCTGTTTTCTAAAGACCATTTGGCTAACCACCGTTGTTCCTTGCATTGAGAAATGCTGATTAACCCTTTAGCACGGCTGTTTAAAGTAACGGAAATGCTATGTTGCCAATTGTTTCAGTACTTTATCATAGTCCCGATAATGAAATGTGATATGCTGAGTTATGGCTACGCGGCCTCCCACTTCCATGGGAATGGAAGAAGTACTGAGAATGGAGGAGCAGGGGATTTGTATCCAGTTTCTCTTATCGCTGTATCTCTTGTTCCCTTTTGTCTATGGAGCTCCCTTCTATTACTGCTCTTAGGACGCTATTATGTATCTTGTTTTCGTGATGTTGAACATTTAAAGAAAACCAAGGTAAAGTGTTGCAGTATAATTATAAAACCATGTGACCGGTTCCTGTGAGTCCCCACTCCTCTCAGATCTGCACGCTTTTGCTGTTTCTCTGTCAGTCGCTTTCGCACACTGACACACTGTCCCCTTGGCGGGTTGTTACCACATCTGAGACTCACATCACATTCTATGGACCGTGCTAGCATGGCCCCATGCCATGCTAGCTCCAAGCATTGTATAGCCTTACACAGCTTCCTGTCATGGACTCTGCTCACACTCGCAACAACGCAGTGAAAACATGGCTTAACAAACTCAACAAACCCAACAACCAGGTGTATATGTTAATTACTCAATGTACAATACACCTACATCATTAACTTACAACCAATTGAAAAGGTTATAAACCATCCATGTAGATGAGATACAGTTTGGTCATCTAGACACAAAACAGTCCTTCACACATCCATCCCTTAAGAGAAATCTTAACATCTGCTGCCATGTTCTCTCGGCTGCTCCCTCCCCTCTAGCTCCTGTCTCCTCCTCTCTAACACTTTTCTCCCGCCCATCCTTCCTTTTTGCCCAATGACAGGCCTCATTCTATCCTATACCTGCCTTCACCTGCATAATGACATCAACCTACAGCAGTCTTAGACTTTCAGTAGGAGAACTATTTAGTTTACTTTATAGTTCCAGCCGAGGAGCAGCCATATCCTTCCATGACAAAACCCAGAAAGGAAGCAGCATAATGAAGGGCTTGCCTTGCCCATGGTGTCATGATACTGCTCATCGTGGTGGGAGGCATGGTGATGGAGTGTGAGGCAGCTGGTCATATTGTGTCTGTGGAGGGGAAGGAGAGAGGTTGGTGCACTGCTTTGCTTGCTCTGCCTTCATTCATCCCATAGGATGGTGTAGTCCAGGTTTGGGATAGGTGAGATTTTCCAATTTGCATTAAACCACTCTGGAAACTCCCTTGCAGACATGCACACACACTGGGGTGTTTGCCTCCTGGGTTATTCTAAATCTCGTCAAGTTGGCAGACAAGATTAACCATCGTAGTAGTTTTAGCCCTCAACAACTAGGGAGCTAACGAGCCCTTTGAGGCATGAGATAGTTGTGTGGCTGGGGCAAACCTCAGGTGACAAAGATCTTCAAGACTCTTAAGTTGAGTGGCCATGGCAGACAGATGGCAAATGTCTCATACTTGTTCCTTAATGCATCCATCACGATCAAGTGTGTTTCTGGCACTCATCCCTTTCTAGGGGCTCATAGGCCACTGAATTCTACTGTGCTGATTGCATTCATTTCATACCTGAATGGAGGAAAATCACTTATGTAGATTAGAGCTTCTCCGGTAGTTCTCAACTTTGATACGCTTACATAAGTGTGATTTACATCTTTTTGCCTAAGGAGACACTACAAGAAAATGATTCCTATCCTCATAACTAGTAACAATCTAAACTTCTAGACAAGTTCACATACTCCCCTTGGGCCCCAATTTCTTCATACCGGCCAATTAAGCAGGTTTACCTATAAAAAACTGTTTAAGCAGTGAGTCTTCTTCAGGATAGCTGTTATTTCTCAAATGAACCATGAAGAAGCTCAATCTATTAGTCACTTTTCTTACTACTATGATAAAACTATTGGAGAAAACAACTAAGAAGAAAGATCCATCTCAGCTCACAGTTTCGGAAGGTTCTGTTTTTCACAGTCCTAAAGTCAAAGCCAAGTATCTCCCATCACTGAGATCAGGGAGCAGATGGAGCTTTGAGAAAGGGCCAGAGCTGACCCACCCTCAAAGAAGACAAGCTTCTGTGACCTTCTTCAGCTAGTTCCCAGCTCATGAGCTTTCCACAGTAGCACCAGCAGATGGGGTACCAAAGGCAGATGAGGTCCAAGGGCTCAAACACAGGAGCCTGTGGCAATCTTGCACCTCTTCAGACAGTACAGCTGCCTCTTACTGTTTTGAAGAGCAATTGGAATGATCAACATTGCTGTAGTCCCTGCTCAATCTATCATGGTTTCCTGAACTAGTTTCCAAATAAGGTAGGGAGCTTTCGTAGGCTGGTTTAAGTCAACCTAATACACACCAAACTCAACAGAGAGGAGGGAACGTGATAAAAAAAATAATAAAATCAGGCTGTAGAGAAGTCTGAGAGTATTTTCCTTATTAGTGATTGATAGGGAATGGCACAGCCCATTGTGGGTTGGGCAACCCCTGGACTGGTGGTTTTGCGTTCTCTAAGGAAACAGGCTGAAGAGCATGCCAGTAAAATGCACCCCCCCCATGGGCTCTACATTAACTCCTGCCTCCATGCCCTGCTTGAGTTCTTGTCCAGACTTAATTGAGCAATGAAAGGTGATGTGGAAGGGTAAGCCCATTAACCCTTCCCTCCCCAATTTTCTCTTTGTCATGCTATTTTATCACAGCAAGAGCAACCCTGATGGAGACAGAATTGCTTTTCCTTGAGTGTTGAAAAGAGGCGGGGGACAGGGGGAGGAGAAGAGGCAGATAAGTAGGAGGGTGGGCACACCAGGATGAAATCAGCACTGTTTTTAAATGTGACCAACAATGGGCTGGTGGGCAGAAATCAATGCATACTCAGCTTTCCTTCTGGGCACTGGTTGCTTGGCATTGCCACCCAACCATCGCTTTACTGGCATGCAAATTTGATGGTTCGCTTCGAGCTTGCATTTGTTAATATTTATTTTATTTTACTTTCGTTTCTGTGTGTAGGAGGATGACTTTGTGTGTTTATTCATGAATGTAGGTATCCATGAAGGCCAGAAGAGGGCACCAGAATCCCAGAACTATGGTTACAGGTAGTTGCGAATACTCAATGTGGGTGCTAGGAACTGAACTCCGGTCCTTTGCAAATTCAGTATGCCTGCCTGCTATGCATATCACATGACCTTCTCATGTAATATTTTAACTTTAATTTTGCTGAACTCTGAAACTGTTGCTTTTTTAATAACTTTGTGTCTTAGTTAGGGTTACTACTGCTGTGAGGAAGCACCAAAGACCAAAAACAACTTGGGGAGGAAAGGGTTCATTTAGCCTATACGTCCTGAATCACACTCCACTGAGGGAAGCCAAGACAGGAACTCAGGTCAGGAACCTGGAAGCAGGGTGTGATGTAGAGGCCAGGGAGAAGTGATATTTATTGGCTTGTTCCTCTTGGCCTGACAAGCCTGCTTTCTTATAGAACCCAGGACCACCAACCAGCCCAGGAGACACAATAGGCAGGTTCTTCCCCCTCAGTCATTAATAAAGAAAATCCCTATAGGCTGGCCTGCCTACCGCTCAGGGAGCCATGTTTTAATCGAGGTTATTTAGATGACTTTAGATTCTGTCAAACTAGCCAGGATCCTTTGTAAATAATTTTATCTTCTATTGTGCTATTGTGTAAAATAATAAAAAACATTAGGCTATGGATGGAAGTAAGTACAGTCAGCCCTGATTATCTCCTATTTCCTTCTGGTTCTAAAGATGACTTAATTTAAAAGGATTACGTCGGATGTGTGTTTGTGTGTCTGTACGTGTCTTTTCTGTATGCGTGGGTATTAATACTTAAGTGATACGAAAGAGGATGTTGGATCCCCTGGACCTGGAGTTACAGGTGGTATGATGTGAACCAAACTCAAGTCTTCTGGAAAAACTCAGAAGTACTCAGCCAGCTATCCAGTTACAATGAGTTAATTTGAGAGAGAGAGAGAGAGAGAGAGAGAGAGAGAGAGAGAGAGAGAGAGAGAGAGAGAGAGGAGCGCTAAAACCAAGTATTCTGATTTGTCAAAGTTGTCACAATTAGTCACTACGACACTTATCAACAATTCTGTAATGGAGACTATGATAGCGTGAGAGACCTCAGAATGACCCATGGGGGGAAAAATAGACTATTTGGTCCTAACTTGGAATAAATAAATGCTAAAATTCTAGTTGTGGAAGAGCTACCTGTTTGTACATTTAAAATGTCATGTTTACAGAGGCAGCTGTGGATATAAGTTATATTCAAAGTTGACGTGATTTTAAAATTGCTCCCAAGATTCTGTAGATCTTTGGAAAGTGGTAACAATCAAGGTAAAATTGTTAGGCAAAGCTAAAACAGGCAGCAGGAAGACCCTTTGCTGTTCCTCCTGATGGCTATTGATGTAATTAACTGCCGGCAGCAACGTTAGAGATATATTCTGTGGCCTTGAATTTGAGTCCAGCTAACTGGCCCCTGTGGGGCTAATACCCAGGACTTGGGCCGTTTCCACTTCACTTAATAGTTCAGAAACATGGATCTCATTGGCTCCTAAAGGATTAGAGTTTTCTCACCATGCTCCCTCTCCCGTACCTCTGCTGACTTTCCCCCTCTTTTCTCTTTGCTTTTAAGAAAGTACATTTGCCCATAAGTGTGAGTAGTGATTGTTAAAACTTTCTTAAGCATTTTTTTGTCCTCTCTCTCACTAGTAGGAAGAATACCAGAAACAGGAAAGAAAAATGCCCCAGCATTCCTGGAAGACACTGCTTCTTCTGCTCCTGTTAGGGTAAGAAAGGATTTTGCCACCCCTTCCATTTTCTTGAAACGATGAGAGAGTGAATAGATTGGGAAATGGTCCTGAGATTTTCAGTTTTATGCACCATTCCTAAAATTCTGGACTTCGTTTTTTTCCTGCTCTTCCCTGTAGGGACAATTTTCTGAGGACACAAAGAGTAATGGGCCACACGTGGCGGTGTGGCCATTGATGTCAATGGTGTTAACATGAGCCTTAGTCGAGTGCAGATCATAACTTATTTTTCTACTTACCAATCCTCTGTGAACTGCTGCCTCGGGGCCAAACTGTATTCAACCTAGGAGAATACATTGCCCAGAAGCCATCTGGTATTTATGTCATTCTGCATTTTTATATAGAAACAATTAAAGCTACTTGGTTTTCAGGTGTATTTTCTTGAGATTCAGGTCAAAGTTTACTTTTTAAAAAAAAAACTATAGAGTAATCTACAACTTTATCGGCTTGAAACTAAAATAACTAGTATAATTTTAGATTTTGAGTTCTTTACCCCCCAGCTCCATTTATCCCCTGTGTCCTTAAACACCAAGTGCCTCTTCTCACTGAAAGTATATGGGGAGTAATGCTGGGGATCAATCATTAAAAGGGTTTGTGACAGAGTTGAATTAGGTGACAGAACTAAATAGCGGTTCTATGGGACAATTTCAACTCCAGCAAACAGTTGGGATTTGTTTTCTTGTTTTCTGAGCTTGGCTGACCTGGAGCTCACAGAAATAAAGTTGCCTATACTCTGAGATTAGAGGTGCATGCCCCCACATCTAGCGAGATTTTTTACAATTAAATAATTAAATCACACTGACTGACTTAAAAAAATAGAATCACAATTCCAGTATTAATCTGAATTAGAAAGTCTAATGGTGTCATTTGGTCACAATGATAATTGCTTCCGTTAATTTTTTTTTTTATTCATTTGGGATACCTGTTGCTGATAAAACAATGTAAAAGCGCCTTTAAATCTATGAAGTGTTGGTTATTTTAAATAGTTATTTTTCTTTCTGTAGATTCTTCATCCCGGAAAACAAATCCATATTTATTTGATATCTTTCCTTTGATGCCAGAATCTATGAAGTTCTTGCATAGGTACCACATGGAAGATATTAAAACCTTTCTGCTCAAACCTCTGCTTATGAACTGAATGAAGAGAAGCTCAGCCCAGTGTCACCGGACTTCTTCCAAATGCTAACCTGTTACATAATTAAGGTGACCACTTGCCGCCGAGGGCAGTGTGTGCACAGCACAAAGGTGTGTCATCATTTTGGTCATGCTTTTTGAGAAGGTCACAAATTCGTTTGAGCTATTTATATTATGCCATATTAAAAGAATTACTTGATCCGATTATAGACTGTTCATATAACCCCACTGGTCCTGAATTCGACTCTGCCCCAGCCCCAGCACCATATAAACATGATATTTAACATTGTCAACGTGACAAGATCTTGCCTCACCGCAGAGATTGAAGAGACGGCATGACTGTGCCCTTGCAGACATCACGATCTGATTGGCTAATTGAGGCGGAAAGACCCACTTTAAATGTGAGAGGTGCCACTGCATACTCTGTGGTCCTGAACTCAGTAAAAAGGAAGGAATGGGCTGAGCGCTGACAGTCTTCTCTCTCTACCACATGACGATGGACACAATGTGAGCAGCTGCCTCAAGCTCCTCATGCCATGGCCATCCTGCATGGTGGACAGCGTCCTCAAACTATGAGCCAAAGACATCCATCTCACCTTGAGTTCTTTCTTGTTATGAAAGGAAAGAAGCTAATACGGTGGTGCATGCCTGTAATCTTGACTCAAGAGCCCCAAAATTACCTCTGACTACATAGAGTTCCAGGTCAGCTTAGGCTAATTCAGATGGAAAGGCTCACCCTAAATACGGGCTATGTGATACACTGTTTACAAACAAAACACGGTGTGTGTAACAAAATAATAATCTGATGGGAACTAAGAAGCGACCATTGAACTGCAAGTCCTGAGAGCCAGGATCCAGATATGAAACATGTTTAGTAATTGGATATAATCTTAACCATTCTTAGGGACCTCGGAGGACAGGTTCTTCCTCCCACTCAACAAGGACGATGATTCTGTATATTTATTTTCCCTTCTTTTCACAAGGGTGGGCATAATAGGGGTAAGGGAGGGAAACAAGAAAGCAACAGGATTGGGGTGGGCATGACAGAGCCATGGAGACATTTTTCCATGGACAACGTGGGGTTCACTCTGCTGCTTTTCACATGCACCACCCTCACCATTCTGCCTTTTTGGATCACTCTACGCACTCACAATTACCTACTAACACTGAACCAATCCCCCAAGTTTCAGGTAACACATCTACTCTGCTAGAAAAGTGTCCCTCAATCTCAACTTTGTATGTAGGTGTCCTAATGCTATGCATTATATAAAACTTATCCCCTTCTCCACTAGACTGTGACTTTCATTCTGACTCCCTTTAAGTCAGCTATAGGAACATGACTAGTCCCATTCTACAGATGAGAAAACTGAGATTCAGACATGATGGAAGATGCCTAGTGCACATGCCTAGAAGGTGTTGGAACTAAATGAGAACATGGCACCTTAGGCTACAGAGTCTATGCTCTTCCCGCTGTTGCCGGGTATTCCCCCAACTCCTGAAATACAAAGTGACATCAGAATTAGAAAACTCAAGCGTGAATCATGTTGCTTGGATTCTAAGTCACTTATCCACCCAGCCAGAACCATACCCAAGAGTTTGAAGTTTGTCCGTGGCTCTTCTCATCTATGTATTTCCTAATTCAACAGACCTTTGGCGGTCTTCAGCATCCACATAGGAAGCACAGACTTAGCAGTGATAAATGTGTAGTGGCCTTAGACAAAGGCTATGAGGAGAGGCACCAACCAAACCACTAGATTTTGTTCTGTAATAAGGATCATTGGTAAGTTCTATGATGATAACACCATCTGACCAAAATAAAACAATAGTGCCTTCTAATAGGGAACATTTAAGCTATTTTTGTAATGTCCACAGTGTGTTTGAAAAAAAAATCCATGTAAAAGACACTAATTGAGGAAGGTAGAGTTACAGGACTCAGGAGACTTGGGCTACAGAGTGAGACCTTTTCTCACAGGAACCAAAAAAATTATACTGCTTAAAAACTCTATGTCTCAGGCTGCCTGCTTTAGGTTAAGCAAGTATGAATGAGCAGGATATCGTTATCATTAAATATAAATTTATAGAGGAGGATTGACTTTAAAATGAAACAAGTATAATTGTTTTAGATAGCAGTATCTATAATAAATAATAATAATGAAAACATTGAGGAGTCAGTGGGATGAGGGAGCGATAAGGGATTGTATCAAAAAGAATGTCACAGAAGTCTTCTCCTTAGATCCAGTTAGGGTTCAGTGAGTGAGAAGGAAGAAGATAAGAAATCAGGAAAGTAAACTTTCAGGCAAAGGATGTAATATACGCACTGACAAGGTCAGCGAAAGGCAGAGACACAAGCACAGGTGGATGCTTTAATGACAAATATGAAACCTTTTAATACAATTACGCATGAGAATATGCTAGAGAAACCCAGGTGTTGGGCATACATTTCCTTTGAGGACATTATCCATGTTTGCAGACATTTTCCTATGTTGAAAGGTTCTTTGTGGCATATGTCATTTGGTTGATACTCCAGTGCCAGAGTTTGTCCCTCAGGCTTGTAGGATAAAGCTTGATTTTCCCCCCTCTCAATCACATCAAATGAAACTATATCTCCTAGGAGTAATCACACATTAATCAAGAACTCAGGGATCCAGTCATAAAACCAAAATAACCAGATGCTATCAGCAAAAAGAGATTCGAGAACAAAACGACTCAAAGGGCATTTATTACAACTCTTAGCTTATCTCTGCTTGCCTAGCTAGGAATGCTGGGTATCCATTGGCGGAAGCTCTACCCCCTGCCTTGCACTCAGGTGAAAGCAAGCGAACTTTGCCTATGACATCCTCCTACAGCTCTTTCCGTTTTCCTCCAACGACTTTGTATATTTCTTCTAGGACTCTCAGACTATGGTTAATTTTGTTCATGAGTAGATTCTCAGAGGTTTCTTCACAGTAACCACCAAACTCTGACAAAAACTGGAGGTAATTGACAAATTCATTCCTTTCTCCAATATCTATTCATTCCAGAACTCGACTGTCCAGCGAAAGGCACAGTCCTGATGTGTCTTACACACACACGCAGACACACAGACACACACACACATACACACACACACACACACACACACACCAAACCGCACGCACGCTCGCATGCACCCACCCACGCAGCACCCACCCATGCACGCACCCACCCACGCACGCACTCATGCAGACACGCACAATGAGGTAATTCAGAGCAGCCAATCCGGGTGTGCAGTGCATCCTTTTAGAAAGCAATGCTCCCACTCTGATGTCTTACCTCTCGCACTTTTCTTACCCACTACACTTTCTGTGTCTTGTCCTATCGTGCTTCACCTTGTCTCTGATGTCCAATCCTTCTAATAGAGGCACACAGTTCAGACTCTGAAAGGCTAAGCAACTCATCTACTTCTGAGAATCAGTCCGGGGCACGGGCTCACACTCCTAAAACTCAAAAACTCCGTTCTCTATCTTAGCAGCTGTCCATTCTCCCTGGAGCTCTCCATGTGACTGCATAATCGTGTCTGACGGAGTTTATTTGAACGGAATCAGTCACATAGTTGCCGCTGATTTTATTTCTCTTGAGCAGCCTAACAGAAAGGCTAATGCAGAAAGTTTAAGGGGACAAAAGTTCGAAGCAGGATGCTCTGGACCTGTCAAAGGGATTTCAGTGTAACACTCTAGCCCACAGCCTGTGTGACCCCTACAGGCATGTGAAGTACATAAATCAGACCTGACTGTCATGGCACCCAGTGCTCAGAAACGGACACCAGGGACTAATGAGAAAAATGGCAAATAAAAGTTCTGTTTTAAGAATTTATACTGGGAGATACGGAGAGGCCCAGGGCGAGCAGTGATAGCTGGGCAAGGAAATAATTCATGGGGGAACTGAGCAGTTTATGAAATGCTGACACTGTGAGGGAGCTGAGTCTGAGGCGAAGAGGGAATGGTTAGGATGTAGGGCCTGGGTAGACACGTGCTCACACACACACACACAGACACACACACACC
>NC_141537.1:173296641-173339141 GCF_021556685.1 Rattus norvegicus
CATCCCGTTTTGGCTGCAAGATATGAATGTTATTAGGACACCGATAGGTATCAGAAAAATGTTTTACACCCAGAGAAGTTTGGCTTTATAAGACAATGGCCTTATTTTTAAAAAAGATGAAGAAAGAAAAATGTAATCAAACTATATAAACTATGTCTCATGACAACACCACATTTTCACATCTGAACATTCTCCACAGTAAGAATTGGATATAAAATGTTATTCAGCCTATCCATTTTCTTGGGCCAGGTCATAATTATACCAAGTTAATAAAATACTAAATGGGTGCTTTTTATGTTTGAAAGATGTATGGTATATTTAAAAAAGAGTTGAAAATGAAATTAAATATGATAACAAAATGTCCCTCTGGATTTGAATTTAATAACAAGGCCACATTTCAGTCTTAATTAGTTAGTTAATTAATTAAAGCCATCCTACACCATACCTTAAGCCTCTCATGGTCTTGCTTGAATAGAAAGACATTTTATGTAGTCTGAGAACAGCCCAGAGCCTGCTGTTTCTCAACTTCTACCTGGTTTTGCTAACTACTTGGGTTCCATAGGAAAACCAGCTTCCTCATTAGTCAGATTGGAAAGTTCAAAAGAAATACGTAGGCATGCGATTCAGAAGCGGTGACATTTTGGTATGGGACGTTGCATATTTGTCTCTCTCTCCTCCATGTTGCCTCCTCGGTAATGGTTTGGTGTCCATTGCTGCTCTTAGTGTTACCATCAATGTATAGTCATGGCCATTCATTTGTGTTAGTTCTGAGTATGCTGTTGGTATTTAAAAAGCATCTTATGGCCGTGTATTATGAAACACTCCTTTGATGCTATTTTGCACATCGTCTAAATATCTCGAGAAATGGCCCCCTATCTCTTCCTTGAAGTTGTTCTCATTTCCTCAAAGCCGTTTTGTAATCCTGGTGAGGGATCAAGACTGAAACCTGCTTTCAGATAAGTGTTCATACTACGGCTCCTTTCTTAGCTCCTGTTCTCCATGTCTCTGGGGGAGGGGCTCTCACAAGCCTGATGTCCTGAGCCCAGTGAGAGACTGAGAGACAGACAGTCTGTGAGTGCTGGTATGTGCAAAAGAATTTCTACCTAGAGACAGTATGGTTTAATTGTGTGTGTGTGTGTGTGTGTGTGTGTGTGTGTGTTTGTGTGTTTTAAATTCTAAACCAGTTTTATCTCCCTTTACTGTGTCCTACAAAGTGATAATTTTTTTCCAGGCAACAAAATAAACCTTTCAACCCTTGCCTCATAACTGTTTCCTTTCTTTCCTCCAATTGGACTTTACGTGGTTGTTTCAGAGTGTCTCTGCTCCTCAGCTGGCACTGCAGTTGAAGATCAGTTACTGTGGAAAAATGAAGACGGGAATTTTCTGCTCTGTGGGAGAGTATATGAATTGTGAATGCAATATGAATTTGAAAAGTAACATGTGTTTCTATAAACATTAGATTGGTGTAGCCTTATGACTGCATTGAAACCTCTCAGGTGGGAAATGGTTAACACACCAGCAGGAAAAAGTCAATTTCCACAACTGTGAAAGGAAGATTTAGAATACAGGGCTCTATTGTCCAAAAGTATGTTTTTCCTCAAGATTAAGCTCTGGTCACTGACAACATCAGGGCCAAGTGCTTCCAGGCTTCAAGCCAGGGTTAAAGAGAAACTCCTTAGAGTGGGTCACATCATCACATGAGTTCACACACACACACGCACACACACACACACACACACGACAGACACACATACACACATACACTCTCACACACACATACACACACATAAACACATATACACAAATACAGACGCAGACACACACACACAGACACATACACACACATACACACAGACACATACACACACAGACACACAGACACATACACACACAGACACACACATATACACACATATATATACACACACATACACACACATATATATACACACATACACACACATATATATACACACAGACACACACACAGACACACACAGATACACAGACACACACATACACACATATACACACACATGCACACACACATATATACACACATACATACACACACATACACACACATACATAGATATATACACACATACACACATATAAACACATACACACATGCACACACACATACATACACAGACACACATATACACACAGACACACACATGCACACACAGACACACATATACACACAGACACACACATGCACACACACATACATACACAGACATACATACACACACAGACACACACATGCACACACACACATACACAGACACACATACATACACAGACACACATATACACACAGACACACAACTCACACACATACATACAAAGATACACATACACACACATACATACACACACATACACAACATATACACACATGCACACACACAAATATACACACATACATACATATACACTCACACACACATACATACACAGATACACATACATACACACACATACATACACACATACACAACATATACACACATGCACAAACACAAATATACACAAATACATACATACACATACATACACACACACACTCACACACACACACACATAGAGGGGGAACAGACAGACAAACAGATATACATACACAAAGAGAGACACAGAGAGAGAGAAACAGAGAAGAAGGGAGACAGAGAGGGAGGAGACAGAGAGACAGACAAACAGAGAGACTTACAGACATACTCACACACCCATGTATGCACACAAAGAAACAAAGAGAAACTGAACCAGAGAGAAACAGAGACAGAGATACACAGAGAGAAGCAAAGAGGGAGGGAGACAGAGAGACACAGACAGACACAAACACACACAGACACACACTCTCACACACACATGCACACGCGCGCACACGCGCACACAGACTGGGTGGGTATGGATCCACTGGATGGCGGACAGCAAGCCTGTTTCTGTTTAACTTGTTCGGCCGATTTCACCAATTCCTGAACCAGTGCTGGTCAGTATCACCAAACTCAAACTCAAACTTGTAAGACAGTTTCTGTTTCTCAAACACACGTAGCCTGTTTCTCAGCCACCTACATCAGAAGCTCCCTCCCCAGATGCTACACGCGCATGGATGTAGGGACTGATACCCTGGGCTCCCTCTGCTGTCCACCTTGCTTTCCGAGACAGGGTCCCCTACTGGGTGCTCTGGCTAGGAAGAGGACCAGCAAACGCTGCCTCCCAAATGCTGGAATTACAAATCCTTCCTGGGCTCTGCCAAGATATTTTCAAATCAAAATACTTTGTCTTCATTTCCTTTGTACTTTGTAGCAACTTATGAAACAAAATATTGTAAGTATAGCTTTCATATTTATGTTGTAAATATGGCTATGCAGTACAGTCATACTTTGGTTGTATATCTTTACAGTAAATAACTCAGGGGCAAAATAAAGTAAAGTGCCTTAGAAATCTTTAAACTCTTGAGTGTTTATTTAGGTCCCTGCTGCAACTCATTTTATACCTGCTGCAAATTTGAGTACAAATGACAGTCACCTGACTATCACAGATAAGGGTATTTCTGAAGAAGGGCATTTATAGATCACAGAGCCATGGGCTGGCTGGGGAGGCAGGCTCAGTGGTTGAACACGCTGGCTCGTCATGCAGAGGATCCGTCCAGGTTCAGTTCCCAGCACCCACATCTGTACAAAACTCTTAGTTCCAAGGGATGTGATGCCTTTTCCTGGCCTTGAAGGTGTTGGGCCCATGTGCTGCAGGTGTTCATGCAACTGAAGCACTCGGATACTTTCAAATAAAACAATGATGTTGTAGATTAGGGAATTCAGCTGTCTTAACCAGGAGGTCTTATTTGCAAGGAAACTATGTAATCTACACAAAGATACCTGGCCAAAACTCGTTTTTGAGTTGGCCTGTGGTCTAAGATGCTTCCTCCTATCCGGTCCCCTAGTGGGCATGTGCTGTTTGGAAAATATTAAATTTCCATCAAAATGATCTCACCATGATGCTGAAAGAAATCGGACCATGCATGAGGAACTCGGTACAGAGAAACATTTGGAACTTTTCCTTTGAAAAGAATCAAATAAAGCCCCCAAAACACAAACAATTTAAGATTTTGATGCTAAGCATGGTTCTGTTTAAAAATAGAAGCACAATTTAACCTCACCGTTGGGGCCTGGCCATAAACTAAGTGCTTGAGCTCCTAAATTTGGATTCGTTTTATCAGAATAAGTTAGCCAAAGCAGTTACAATAACAAACCAGTCTTATGACATAAGTCCAAAGGAGATAAGTCCTAAAACTTATTTTGTAGGTTCAATGAGAAGTGGTTAAGAAAGGACCCAAGACCTGTTGGGAAGCGCAGAACACAGTAAACCTGAATCATGGTGGCTGTATTCACAAGACAGAGACAGGCTCTGGCACGGGGTGCATTCTACTCACATTTTACAATTTATTTTTATTTATATGTATGTAAGCATGTCCATTCATACATATGCATGCCCGTGCTCAGGTTCCCAAGGAAGCCAGAGAGTGGTGCAGATCCCCTAGAGTTGGATCATATACAGCCAACATGGCTCTGGGATCTGAACTCACGTCTTCTACAAAAGCAAATGCCCAGCCATTTATTTAACCCCTAAACTCACATTTTACCACTCTTCCCAAACCTCATCCTTTCAATGTAAACAAATACTCGGGATCAAAAAAAGCCATCTCTGGCAAGCTCTTTCCGCCAAATCTACCACCATCTACAAAGTGTCGGAACTCTTAAATATGGAGTCCAAACCACCCAGAGCAGAAGAATTCCTCACATAAAAGGAAGGGTCAGAGACATTTTAAGTTCTTGTTCCAGTAATACAGGCATCATCCCGTGTTCATCTTGAGGTGCTTGGATCAGCTAGTCTACATCATATTTAACACTAGCTTATATTTTCTCTCTCCGTATTCACTCTGTAGCTACAGGACTTTCAATATGTACCAGAGCAAGACTATATTTTAAAGCCCTACAAGGATTGCCATTTCATAATTCAGCCTTTTGATAATTCAGAGATGACTCTTTAGCAATTGAGTTAAAAAATCCATTTGAATTGACTCCTTACATCCTCCCTCCCTCTCTCCCTCTCTCTCTCTCTCTCTCTCCCCCCCCCTCTCTCTCTCTCTCTCTCTGTGTGTGTGTGTGTGTGTGTGTGCGTGCGCGCACGAACCCTCACATGTGTGGTGTTTGTGTATGTGTGTTGCCATTTGTGTGAACATATGTATGTTTATGGTGTGTGGATCTCTCTCATTCTCTCTCTCTCTCTCTCTCTCTCTCTGTGTGTGTGTGTGTGTGTGTGTGTGTGTGTGCGTGCGTCTGTGCGTCTGTGTGTCTGTGTGTCTGTGGAGGCTTGAGGTTGGCCTTAGAGCCTTCTGTCATTCTGCACCTTACTCACTGAGACATGGTGTCACAGTTGAATACGAAGCTCACTGGTTTGACTAGTCTATTTGTTTGGCTTGGTTCATCCCATGACAACCCTCCTAATGCTAGGATTACAAGTAAGCATTTCAACGTGGCATTTTTTGAGGTTCTGGGTATCTGAACTCTAATCTTCATTCTTATGTATCAAGTGTTTTATCTACAGAGCCATCTGTTCAGTCGAGCATCAAACCTAAAAGTCCTGGGAACTATGACTGACCAGGAAAGGAACTTACAGTGAACTGCTGACTAAAGCTAATGGTTAAGTATGGGAGGCATGTGATAGAACTATGTAGAGGCAAGGCATCATGAAACATCATGCTAATTTCAGTATTATGGTCATATATAGACCCTTCCCAGCCCAACACGAAATAGGAAGACTGAGTTTGTAGGTCTAGATATTTTTCACTTGGTTAACATCTGATTACTGGGTTGCTACAATTACAAGACTTCATGCATATATCAAAGGGGATAAGAAGTCACCAGCAGGCTCTATCCTGCCCATCTCCAGCTTTTCCATCTTGTCTATACCTTGTGAGATATTTCTTGTGCTCATTCTAACTAATGCTAGACACTGGTGTGGCCTTTGCAATCAGCCTGATGACAGAAATACATTGCAGACATCACCTTGCTTGATTGTTTTTTCAAACACTATTCAGAAGAGTCAGGAAAGGTATAAATATTCCTGTCTAAAAATCCAGAATGGAAGGCTTAAGGAGGCTGTGCTGTCTCTCAAGACTGTAGAAACAGGAATACAAGATGAACTTATATTCCTGTTTTGGCTAAGCCACCCATTACTCCTAGTCATATTACCCATAGTCAACCACAGGCAAGCCATTCTGTGCTGGACAGATGGCAGCAGGGGGAAGATTTGGGACATGAACTTCCACAGGAAGAAACCTTGTACAGAGCTCAAGGACACTAGGGACGAAAACAAAGCCAGCATCCAGATAAGCACAAGGAATACTCTCAAAAAGACAAAAGCAAGAGAAAAATTCTGCCTTCACAAAGTGACTTTTCCTCTCCTAATGCCATGTCAAGATCATCACCCATTTATCTGCTCTCCTAGGAATGCTATCAATTTGTGATGGCTTGACAACCCCATGTGATCAGTTTAGTTTATAATCTTGATAAGAGGCAAAGGTGTAAGAGGTGCTTTGGCAGGTAGAGAACGCAATAGTAACAGTGAAATAGATTAAGGGACCCTGCTCATTGGTTGACCCACACGGGTATCCAGGATTGGATGAATATGGTGGTTTGCTATGCTGTGTTCACCTGGACTGGGGATGGGTTGAACCATAGGCTTGGGTTGGAGGGAGGAACAGAGATTTGCTTTAATAGCCATTTGACATCAGCCTGGATGGACGTATCATCAATTCTCAGCTAGATCCTTAGGATCACTAAGGTTTAATCTGTGGAAGATGATGGAGTGGGCATTTCCAGTCTAAAAACCCAGACAAAGAGGTCCCAAGCCCACCCGAATCCTCAGTCACTCGTGGATCTGCTCTCTTCCACTCATTTCTGAGCACTTGGGATTTGATCTAGCTATTTCCCCCGGGCTTTCTTTACACATAATTTCTCTCCAAGTGTCTCATCTTCTTTCACTCCCTTTCTCTGTCAAATTCTTTGGAAACAACTTTCCTCCTTCCCAAGGTACTCAGACCATGTGAAATGCTGGCGATTTTCACTCCACAGGTTCTCGTAAGTTTGTTACAGTTCCCTGGCCACTAACTGGTTACTCAGTTGACAGTGCTAACTCAAGCAACAAAGGGAAAAAAATAAGTCATTGACTCTGTGCTGTCCCTTTAATGGTGTTTGAAAACGGAGTGAAAACGTTACATTTTCAACAAGGTCGTTCACAAGGCTAGAATTAGAATTCACTACTAATTCTCTGTCTGAGAGTAACTGGTATATAATTACTCTACCATGCTTTATGCATTTTGACATACCTGCTTGCTCAAATAAAGTATGGACGTCTTCATCCAGAGGCCAACTCTTCATTGGTTCATTGGTACAATCCCAGTGCCATTTTAGAGGTTGCAGAATATCATCCATATATTCAGGCAACTGTTTGATTTTTATTGTTGCTGCTAAATGATGAAGTATGGGGGGGCAGTTGGGACCAGTCATTCCCTCAGCAAAATGTTTGGGCTTGTGTTGTTTGTTACAACACAAACGAGCTGGCATTTGGCTTATGGAGTAAGTTGGAAATCTGTAATTGTAAATTTGTACCGATTTAAATGAAATCAAAACTCAAAGTGTGAAACTATCCAAATAAATATAATTTTCCCCAAACTGCTCTGATATGAAAAGAGACTCTTTGGCATAGCTCCAATTAACTATGTGAGTCACCCAGACAGAAGCGAGAAAACTCCATCCATCTGATTATAAGTCTCTGCAAATAGCAGAGTCACTCTGAGCGCTGTGGCTGCTTTGTCTGCAATGGGCATCTTCACAAGCCAAGCAAACAGAGTGAACTGATTCTGTCACTTGTAGAGCCACATCTGAATCTCAAGTCTCCAGGCTTTAAAGTCCCCCTGAATCCATCAATTTTTTTCTTAAACAAGAACTCTCATTGGGGCTCACCATTTATCAGTGAATCCCCAGGTTCTGATGGTCTCTGCCTTCCTGGTTCTGGGTTTACCATACTGGTCTGTGTACAAGGATGTGGGGGGGTCAAGCTTAAGTTCTCAGACATGTACTGCAAGCACTCGAGTGACTGACCCTAACTCTCCAGGCCTACTTAATATATTCAAACATGATTAATATTTACTTATGACACCACCGGTGGGTTCCAATCTGTAGTTGTTAAGAGCAGTACTGTTTTTCAAGTCTTTGTTTTATAAAATGTGAAGCTTCTGTTTCATATTTCTCCATCCTTGGCTGCCCCAAGGATTCCTGCTTCCATTCATAGTATCACATATCTGCTACAAGTTTAGCCCCGGAACAAACAGAAACTCCAAGGAACTTGACGGCAAAACAAACACACCAAGATCTAGGAGTTTTCTAGAACCTGCTCTTTTACTAACTATGCAAACCCTCAGACTGAGAAGTGAGATTTTGTGCAGTGTGTATCTTCTTACGAATGACAAATAGGTTATTCACTTAGGCCAATTGACAGAGGCAGTGGAGGTTGCTAAACACATCTGCCTACCCCAGACACGCAGCTAGCGCCACATGTTTGCAGAGACACAAGGCAGACCAATGGATTGGCTCATTTTCCATGAAGCAAAGGCTAGGAGATCCCCAACAGCAGCCAGAGCAAGATATTTGACAGTGAGTGTAATGTAAGAGTAAGTGATTTGAAGGTACCCGCCCCTCATTATCTGAATGAAGGAACTTTTTTGGCACAGGGCATATATCAAATGTCTCCCAGCAAGATTACAGCTTCACTTACAGGAAGAACATGGTCTTTTTGCCCATGAGGTGATAAATTGTCTGTACCAGCAACAGGGAAGACTTGGAGAGTGAATAAAGAAATGTCGCTAAGCATCTCTTAGGCATGTCATAAAAGGTCACATTCAATATAATTCATATGGGAAAGGGACGTCTGCAAGCTTTAGGGAAGAGGAGCAGATAACAGCCGTGCTTTTAGCACTAATTCAGGCAGGACTTCGAACTAGCTGTTCTCATCACGGAACTCAGGCAAGGAGATTAGTGATACTTACCACCCAGTGACATCCCGACGTGGCAATGGGACTGATCATTTGCAGTTGGGAGGGTCTGAAATCTTTTTTTTTAACCAAGAAACTGAAGTTTAAACACGAACTCAGCATTGAAGTCAAAGAACTGAAAGCTGGACAAGTCTTACTTAGCTGCAGTTTTATTTGGTAATTAAGGACGAGTCACACTGCTGGCCTCCTTTTCTCTTATCTATTTGTTTGCTGTTTTGTGGTTATAAAGTCAGAGTTGTAACAAATGCCTTTCTGTGAGTGTCACTCTGTTGGATAGAGAAGGAGGGACTAGAGAGAGACAGAGACAGAGAGGGAGGGGAGGAGGGAGGGAGGGAGGGAGAGAGAGAGAGAGAGAAAGGAAGGGAAAGAGAGACAGAGAGGGAGAGAAAGACAGAGAGAGGCAGACAGACTGAGAGAGACAGACAGACTGAGGGGGGGGGAAGAGAGAGAGAGAGAGAGAGAGAGAGAGAGAGAGAGAGAGAGAGAGAGAGAAAGAGAAAGAGAAAGAGGGGAGATAAAGTACAGTGTACGGGTGGAGAAACTGGCAAAATGGTGTCTCCGAAAGAGAACGTAAAGGAAATGTTAAGTGAGCCAAAAGAATTCCTTTAGTTTTTCGAGACTCGAATGTCCAGTGTGTCCTTGCAGTCGGGGAGCCGGGCTGGTAGAATGCGCAGAAGCCAAATGTGAGCTGGAAGCGTGCCAGCACAAATGCACAGAGGCGCTTCTCAGCGAAGAAGCATTGTTTCTGTGAGTAAATGCCAAGGCTGGCCCTGGGCTAATTGAAATGAGCAGCTGCGTGGGTCACGTAAGTATAAGAAGTGGGCATTAGCAGGTGCAAGGGCCACAGGCTCTCCTTCCATCAATGGCGAAGTAAACAAGGGAAGGCATTCGCTTATCGCGCGAGAATGTGAAACCCCAGGCCCCCACTGAAGCAGCCTATGGCATTTCCAGCTTCTATCAATGAGTGTGGGGAGCTTGCAGCTTCCCCAATTCAAACCCAGGTAGTTACTCAAGTCGAGAAGAAAATAGGCACTGCGGCTTCTGCAGCTGTCCTGCAGGACAGAAATGATGGGAGCTCTGGGTAGAGACAGAGTGGCTTTCCCAGTACACATTGTTTCCACTTTTACTTCAAGAGGCCTTCGGTGGGGGCAAGACTCCCATTCCTGATTCCCCGCAACGCCATTGTAACTTTGCTAGCTTGGGGCATGAGAGAGCACAGGGGCTATCTCTGAGAAGTTGTTTCATTTCCTCTGAATCTGGGCTAGTCTCTGTCAAAGAAACTAAAAGGGTTGTTGGGCATTAAAAATTAGCATGCTCCCGCAGCAGCTTCAGATCGGTCCAAAGGAAGAACCCATAAGTGTGGTGAAATGATTCATCAAAGCCACAGGGCTTAATTGTAGGCCAGAGATAGTTTTCACTTATGCTTACTAATGTGTGACTTTGTTTGTTTGTATTTATTTTCTGCAGAGGAAGAAATGAAGCTGGGACCTCTTGAACAGAATCTCAAACTTGATGCCATTATCGGGGAGAAGAGTGTTTGGGGTCTGCCAAGGGTTCCTCTCAGTCACGGGTAACTTGGAACTCGGCCATTTCTGGAGGCGAGGTCAGATAAAGGGGTCATTTCTCTTCTTGCCTGGCTACCACCTTAGCATATTGACACAGCTCCTGTTTTGCAAAACGTCTTATTCATTTTACCTTTTTCTCTGAGTACAAAAAAAATAAATACTGAAAGAATAAAAGGTATAGTTTTTATATCAATATTCAGATATTCTTAAAAACCCAGCTTAAAGACGCATAGCTCACCTCAGACCAGACTCAAATCCCATGAAAGGTTATTAATAGAGTGGCTAAGAAATGTGCCTTTCAGTTGGGTCTCAGGTGAAGCTCAAGAGGACACACTAGTTAGGTCTTTAGAAACGTCTTCCTCCACAGAGTCTCTCCCCTCCACCACACTTGAAACAAAGCCATGGCAGGGAACTGATGGGGCTCCAGGAACTCTACTTAAGCTAACAAGTCTAATTTTCCAGTTTTGCTTTGTTGGGCTTGGTTTTACTAAAGAAAAGTGTTGGCATATAAAGGGGACAGGACTTGTTCCTTTTGCCCAATTTGCCTGTAGTTTGAGACCCGTGGAGATGTACACAAGATGAAGGTGTCAGTGGTTTCCAGCAGCCTCCAACGTAGCCTTGGGGTAGGGAAAACCTGCTCGGCCTGTAGCATCCTTCACACCAAGTAGCAGGAGTGTTCAGATGCCCATTTGTCTCATCTTAGAATGGGGACTGCTAATCTTTCTCGGACCACTCTGCAAACGAAGGCTCACTTTATTTTACTCCGGGTACATTTTCTTTTTTGCTAATGTCCTTTCTCTAGTTCTTTAGCCTCTTCAATATCTCACCGAATAATCTAGGCACGAACTGCTTGCTGTTCTGAAGGTCCTAGGACAGCATCAACATTCCAGAATGGAAACTGGTTATTCAACTTACAGAGTTGTCCAATAAACTTTCACTCTGCACCTAGAGCGTGCCCGGCAGTGTTGTGGATCCTGGGAAATGCGTACAGAATGCTCAGCCCAGGAAAGAATGCAAAGGAAACAACCAGCCTCAGGAAAGGGAGTGAGAGCATGAAGGGCAGTGATAGCCAAGCATCTACCATAAGCAAAGGGAGCAGCATTGACAGAAACAGGGGCATCACAGAACATGCAGGATAGGAGGGAGAAGAGGAGTCTGGAGAGGCAGATGGGACCATGCCTGCTCTTCCTGGGACAGATGGCATCCCCAGCTTTTTACCTGAAAGGACTGAGGTATCAACTCAGTTAAGACCATCTTTAGCTTGCTATTTTCTGGACTGACGGAATGTAAAACAAAATAAGCCAAAAGAATAACCGTTAAGGATACACAATGCAAAGGACAATCTATGTATTACAGAGCAACTTAACCTGGAAGCTTGGGGGTTCCCAGAGACTGAACCACCAAGTGAAGTTCGTACATGGGCTGGACCTCCACTGCTCCCTCCCTTGCATATATGTAGCAGATACACAGGTCTGTGTTCATGCAGGTCCCCCAACACCTGGAGCAGGGGCTGTCTCTGACTCTGTTGCTGGCCTGTGGGCCCTGTTGTTCTAACTGGGCTGCCTTGTCTGGCCTCAGTGGGAGAGGACTTGCCTAGTCCTACAGAGACTCGATGTGGCAGGATGTGTTGGTCCCCAGAAGGGGCCTCCCCCATTCCTTAGGGAATAAGGGGAATGGAGATGGGGGAGGGTCTGTATGAGGGAAGGACTGGAAGGAGGGACCTGTTATCAGGATATAAAGTGAAAGAATTAATGAATGAATGGGGAAAAGGTTGAATAAAAGAAGATGATGGGACCTGAGAGGAGTGTTTGAGATAACGATGCTGCTGTTTATTCCTCCAGGTTCTTTCCTCCTGGGATTCTCTGGCATTGTGCTCGTTCATAAAACTGGACATCGCTCCTCTTCACGAGGCCACAGACTCAAAACAATCCTCTGGAGGCAGTGCTGGCTGGGTCCCCCTGAGGGAGGTACATTTCTGGTGTCTCTTTTTTTCCTTACCTGTTTCTAGGTGTGGAGGGTGAGAAGAATGACGTAAGATGTAGAGGCTGAGTGAGCTCTTGGTGTAGGCAAGGGATGAGTCTTTAAATGATAGGTGCCAACCTCCCTGTATCAGATAGTGTAGAGCTGTGAGTTTTCTTCCCATATGTACATATCGAGGCTCATTTTTAAGAGGGTTTGCTTTTTAATTTTTTTCCCCTGATGGTTAGGACACATTAGTAGTGTGAATTTCTTTCTGAGTTATCATGCGTATGCGCCCCCCTACTCTAGTGCCTTCCTGTGTTCTTACTTCCTGTGTTCATACTTCCTGTGTTCTTACTTCCTGTGTTCTTACTTCCTGTGTTCATACTTTCTGTGTTCTTACTTCCTGTGTTCATACTCCCTGTGTTCTTACTTCCTGTATTCTTACTTCCTGTGTTCTTACTTCCTGTGTTCATACTTTGAGAACTTTGACCTTTAATTCAAGTTTTGGTCTCTGTTGTCCTTTCCGTAAGCTCTCTTTCTGGGTCTTTTGTTTTTCAGTGGTTCAATAACTCTACATTGACCTGTTCTTTTGGTTTCCTCATTGCTTTAAATATCCCTTCTTATTAGCCTCTACCTAGTAGCCTATTCTCAGGTATTTTGCATTTGTATGTGCTGCGCACATGTATGTATTCGGTATGCATGCACTACTGTGACAGATGCCAAAGGTTGACAGTGTTTTCCTGCACCATTATGTATTGAGGCCGGCCCTCTCACTTGAACCCAGAACTTGCTGGTTTGGATGGCTCAACTAGTCAGCTTGCTCCAGGGTGGCCCTAGGGCTGGAATTGTAAGTGGGCAGGCATACTCACCAAGCATTCTGAGGTTTTGCAGTCCGGTACTCATGATTGCATACCAACGCTTTACCCTGTGAGCGATCTCTTCAGTTCCTAGTCTTCAGTTTTTACCACACACCCAGTGGAAAACTGACATTCACATTCCTCCAAGTGGACCTGCAATGAAAAAGATACATCTACTATGGCCATCAATTAATAACTAGCTCCCAAATCCATTAGCTATGGACTTGGTGTTTAATATGTCCAACTACTGACTGAATACAACATGAAAAAGATATCTGGGGCTATATTGATGCTTAGCCATCTGGGGAGGATTTTCTGAGAATTCTAAAGGGTACTGCATGTATAGATGATTGGGTCGGTTGTACAGTATCTTTTTAACATAAGAGATGTGGACACTCACATTCATCTGTGAGACAATCAAGACGCACTAACATCATTTGAATTCCTTAGTAATTAGGAATTCCTTAGTAATTAGGCCAGAAAATGGAACAGGTACACAGTGCAACCATATGGGTTGCCAATAGATTAGCGAACTTCATGAATCAGAGTGCATTTTTTTTTACCAGAAAAAATTGGCTCTTGATGTATCATCTACAGAACACCAACAATATGTGGTCTGGTATTCATTAACGGCAGATTCATATACTCCACACCAGGCCGTGGTGACTCCCGAGCCCCACAACTGAGAAAAGAAATAAGCGTGAGAAGCATAAGAAATGTTTTGAGAAAAGCCACCAAGATTATCTAAGTTTTAGAAAAGTAAGGCCTTTGAGGAAAGGTCAGAGGCTGGGGATTATTCTGGATAAAGAATGATTTTGAGATGATCTGTGAGTATTTTGAGTTTTCTCATTCAGAGAACAGTTTGTTAAGCACCTCTTTTCTCTGTCACCACTAAAGGCTAAAAGTGGAGCAGAGAGGATTTGCAGGGGGAGGGGCCATGAGGAAGACCATCCAGCTGTGCCCTTCTGCTGCCCCACCTAGCACCTCAGGGCCTTGGTGTGTGCTGCAGTTCTCCTGGGAGCCAGGGAGACCGTAGCTTTCCCTCTTGCTGGCATGGAGTCCATAGAATAATCTAGTTTCTCGTCAGAGATTTTAAACTCAAACTGTTAAAGAAAAGTGATTTGATCCACTTAGGTTTTTGGGTTCTTTCCCCCCTGCAGTACAGAGGAACAAATCTAGAGTTTTTTACAGTCTAGGAGAAGCTCTACACAAGCAAGCTACACTTCCTTTTTTCTTTTCTTTTTGCTTATTTTTCTTGGATATTTTATGTATTTACATTTCGAATGTTATCCCCTTTCCTTCCTCCCATCCCCCCTCCCTGTCTCCCCCTGCTTCTGTGAAGATGCTCCCACTCCCACCTCAACACCTTGGCACTCCCTACACTGGGGCATTGAGTCTTCACAGGAACAAGAGCCTCTCCTCCCATTGATTCCAGACAACGCCATCCTCTGCTGCATATGCAGCTGGAGCTATGGGTCCCTCCATGTGTACTCTTTGGATGGTGGTTTAGTTCCTGGCCTGCCTTGAACTTTGTACTCAGAAGCAAAATGGTAGTCATCAATAACCCTGATGTTATGGTCTGTTGTTGCATTTCATGTTGTGAAAAGAAAAACAGGACGGATACAAGAAATAAAACGTCTAGGATTGTCAATTTCATTAGTTGTAGTTCCATAGTCTTTTCATTTTTTGAATTATTATTATTTTTTAAATGCCATTCACTTTACATTCAGACCTCTGCCCCCTCCAGGTCCCTCTCATAAAGGCCCTCCCCCATCTCCCTCTCTCCTCTAAGAGAGTGGAAGTCCTCTGATTATCCCCCTACCCTGGGACATCAAGTCTCTGTAGGGCTAGGCACATCCTCTCCCACTGAGGTCAGATAAGACATCCCAGTTGGGGGAACATATTCCACAGACAGGCATCAGCTTTAGGGACAGCCCCTGCTCCAGTTGCTGGGGGACACACATGAAGGCAGAGCTTCATATCTGCTTCACACACACGCGAAGGCTCTGGGAACAGCCTGTGTGTGCTCTTTGGTTGGTGGTATAGGCTCTGAAAGCCCTCAAGGTTGGTTGACTCTATTTGTCTTTCTTTGGAGGTCCTATCCCCTTGGGGGCCCTTAGTCCTTCTTCCAACTCTCCCATAAGAATCCCCAAGCTCCGTCCAATGCTTGGATGTGGGTCTCTGCATCTGTTTCAGTCAGCAGCTGGGTGGGGCCTCTCAGTGGAGGGATAAGGACACCAACCCATCCACCAAACTTCTCACCCAAATTTGTCCTGTCTTAAAGAAATGCAGGGACAAGATGGAGCAGGGAGAGTGAAGGAATAACCAACCAATAACTGACCCGACTTGAAACCCATCCCAATCAAACACCAGTCCCTGACACCATTAATGGCACCCTGTGATGCTTGCAGATAACTGTCCTCTGAGTGGCTCTACCCAGCAGATGACTGAGACAGAAGCAGACAACCACAGCCAAACACTGAACTGAGGTCAAAGACTCTTATAGAAGAGTTGGGTGGAAGGAGGACTGAAGACCCTGAAGGGGATGATAATCCACAAGACGACCAACAGAGCCAACCAAGCTGGACCTCTGAGAGGTCTCAGAGACTGAACCACCAACCAAAGATCATCCATGGGCTGGAATCAGGCCCCTGACACCTATTTAGCTGATATGCAATTCAGTTTCCATGAGGGCCCCCAACAACTGGAGAGGAGACTCTCCCTAAGACTAGCCTGACTGTGTTATCCATTTCCCCATTTGGGCCTGCTTTGTCTAACCTTAGTGGAAGAGGATGTGCTTAATCCTGCAGAGACTTGATGTCCCATGGTAGAGGGATAACCAGGGAGGGGGGAGCACTCTCAGAGAGAAGGGGAAGAGGTGGGGGAGGGTCTCTATGAGGGGGGAATCTGGAGGGGGCATCATTTGTGATATAAATAACTAAATATATAAAAATAAAAATCAGTCATAGGAGGCAGATGGAGGGAAGGACAAGGATGTGAGAGGGGATATGTGGAAAATGGGGGTGGGGGTGGGATCAGGTCACAGGAGAGAGGACAGGAGAGAGGGTCAGAGGGCCAGGAGAATGAATGGAAATCTGCAGCTGGCCAGGGTGGGGAAGATGAGACCTGAATGGGGGAGGCTTCCAGGAATCACTGTGGGTGACCTCAGTTGAGACTCACAGCGATGGGGATATAGAACCCAAAGAGGACACTTCCTGTAGCCAAGCAGGAACTCCAGTGGAGCGATAGGCACACCAACTGACCAACAGAACCTTCAATCCAAAATTTACCCTGAGTACAAGAAATGCAGGGAAGGGGATGAAGCAGAGACTGGGGAATGGCCAACCAGTAACCAGCCCATCTTGAGACCCGTCGGTGCTAGGAATCAAACTCAGGTTCTCGACAGAAACGCATGCTCTGCAGATCACTTCATATGAAAGGAATGGTTTGAGAAAAAAAAAAGCAAAAGAAAAGTACTTGATTATCATCGAGTTCTGATAGAAACATTGATAATTCTGACTAGAATTCTGTCTATATGTTAAACACAAAAGCGATCTTGAAATGATGCCACAGGTAAAATTAGTAAGGTGAGGTAAGGTAATCTTTTAAAAAAATATTTTAACTTTATTGATTCTCATCCATTTCAGATTCAACAGCTTAAATAAGACATTTTTTTCACTTATGAAAGTAAGATCTTTTCTGAGATTTCAATTATTTGTTCAAGAAATAAAGGTTGAAGACTGGGAGGGATTGCCTTTACCACCCAATTGCACAAATATCTAATTTCCTTAGGTTCCTGAGTATGAGTTTTCTGTTAAAGTATAAATAGTTTTGTTTCCAACTTCTATCTCAAGGCAATTTAAAAGCAATGAGTCTAAAAATTCCTTTAAAAAAAAAAACTGCCATCTTCTCCTGAATTGACTTCTTGCCCAGTGTCTCTGAAATTTCTCATCTCCATGGGTATCCCATATAAGAGAATTTCACATATTCCAGCTCTTCTGATGCATCAGCTGCTCTCCCAACCTCCACCCCAGCCTTCAGAGAGCACCTGAACAGCAACCTGACCCAGCCTCAGGCCTTCCCTGCTTTGCAGTCTCTAGAGGTGCCCCTCTTTTGTGTAAATGGTTCCAAGTCTGCTGAGTCAGGATCTCTCTCTCTCTCTCTCTCTCTCTCTCTCTCTCTCTCTCTCTCTCTCTCTCTCTCTCTCACACACACACACACACACACACACACACACACACACAGATACACAGAGAAATACATAGACACACACACACATACAGACACACAGACACAGACACAGACACACAGACACACAGACACACACACACACACGCACGCACACACACAGACACACACACACAGACACACAGAGATGTACTGAGTCAGGATATCTGAGACACAGACATACACACATGCAGACACATTTAGACACACACACACAGATACACAGAGAGATACATAGAGACACACACAGACACATACACACAGAGATATACACACAGACACACACACATACAGACACACAGACACACACACAGACACACAAACACAGACACAGACAGACAGACAGACAGACACACACACACACACACACACACACACACACACACACTCTCACACTCATTTCTGTAGTTGGACATGTTTTGTCCCCCAGTGACTGCTGAAGAGTTTGTCTGTAGGACAACGATAGTAAGGAAATAGACTTTTAAGACAATTTAGAGAAAGATCACAGGATCCCCACATCATATCTCCTCTCTCTTCCTATCCCTCCCTCTCTTACTTTCTCTGGTTTTCTGTCTCTTGTGATGTGGTCTGAATGCCATTTAGGTTACATAGTGCCATCTACCATGTGATGCTCCCAAGAGCCTGTGGTATGAGATTCATAAACCTCTCTGTCCTTTAAAAATAATGATTTATTTTTAGTTTATGTGTGAGGGTGGTTTGCTTGTATGTATGTGCGTGCAGCACATTCATCCCTGGTGTCTAGGGTGGTCAAAGGAGGGTATTGGATCCCATAGAATGGAGGTCCTGGTAGTGTGTTAGACTTCCATATGTGTTCTGGGTGCTGAACCTAGATTCTCTCTGCAAGATCACTGAGTGCTCTTAACTGCTAAGCAATTATTCTCTCTCTCTCTCTCTCTCTCTCTCTCTCTCTCTCTCTCTCTCTCACACACACACACACACACATTCACACACACATGCACACGCACATGCATGTACACACGTTTAAAGTGCTATATAGAGATTCTTATACTATACAATAAGGAAGACCCTTTACATGTATGGGTGTTTTGCCCACATGCATGTATATCTGTGCAATACACGTGTGTCTGGTGCTTGCAGAGGCGAGAAGAGTGTGTCAGTTCCTCTGGAACTAGAGTTATAGGTTGTCAACTGTCATGTGGGTGTTGGGACCTAAGTTGGGTCCTCTGGAAGAAAAGCCAATGCTCTTAACCTCTGAGCTGCACTCCAACCTTCAGCATTGTAGTGTAATGCACGACTCCATTACTTTCATTTTAACCTACTGTAGCAACTCTCTCTCTACTCCAGAATACCTGTTCACATCTGTCATGCCATGGAGATGTATTCCCCTCATTTTCCTGAATCCTGGGAGTTACTTAAAGGTTAAGAGAATGTTCTATGTGTCTTGGCGGTTTTCTGTCTTTTCTTTCTGCAACACACTCTTCTCTGCATATCCCTGGATTTCCACAGCGATTAGTGCATACAGAGTACTGAATACGTATTCCCAGGAGCATGGGAGAGAATGCTCTTGAGATAATGCCTTGGGAGTTAGTTAATTATTAAAGTATCTTTTGTACAGTCAGAAGAACCTATAGCACTTTGAACATGGACAGATTGAAGTAGAAGGCTGGCCTGAAAGTTAGTGAAGAAATGGAATTTTCTTAAGCAGCCTCTGACTGAAACCAGAATTTGGATCCATGAGAAATAAAAACAAGTTAATGCATTTCGCAAAGTCGTTATATGATTTAACTATACATCTGTGTACTGTAGAGGGAAAACAAAGGGAGCTTTTACTTTTCTAGGCAACATAATTATTTTAAAATTCAATTTTGTGTCGAGCCCCGCCACTACGTTTTTATTTAAGAAGCAGAAAGGTTGAGTTCCAACTAAACAGCTTGCTTTTGATAACATATTTACATCAATACGATAAATATTTCATTTGATCAGTTTCTCCCAAAGGACCAGAGGAAACCTTACAGAGGAAGGGTGATCTTCAGGGGGATGTTCAGAGAGGACTTGGGGAGGGCCTGGAGAGGCTCCCTCCATCCACGGCACGTCTGACATTATCTCCTCAAGGTGAAATAACCTTGAGGGCCTGACATTTGCACAATGGCTTTCTCTCTGATCTGTCTGTAGTTCCAACTAATGACTTGAAAATACCTTGGCTGTTTCTTGAATCCCTCTTTCTACGCTGTTTTATGACAGTCTAATAAAACCTCAGCCTCCTCCAATGGCCATATGTAAAATTAGATAAATTATAATATTCTAATCTTCAGTGCTTAATTGATGTTGAGTCAGGGCAGGGTTTCAGGGCTAGGTAAGAGGAGAGTTAAGATGCAGACACTGGAAATTTCACCTTCATGCTGTCTTGCTAGAAGATTAGGGTTCCCCTGTGATACCAGGGAAGCAATTAGGAGAGGTGTAGCTATAATACAGTTGTGGGAACAACAGCTCTCCTCCAAACGTCCTTCTTCGAATCAGCCATGGGTACACATCCGAAATGTATCCATAAGTTTTCCCAGGTTTCTGAAAGCCGCCTGTACCACTCAGGGGGGTTCTGGCTAGATATAACAGAAACTCAGTCAAAGGGGCAAGAGGTCGGCCTGACAAGGGGCAGGATTCCAGAGGTGAGCCCACACCTCTGAGAGAGGAGAGTGCACAGCGCTGTCCGAGGCTTGCCTGGTCCTGGTGCTCTCACTATTTCAGCACTGTTCCAGGCTCTCTCGGTTCACGGTTTTATTTCCTTGCTCTTCCGGGCAGTAGATGGTGTGTGTACCTAACTTCCATGTGCACTCCAGTCTAGAAGAAAGAATGGAAAAGAATAAGGAGGCAGGGAAGAGAAGAGTTATGACGCCCATGGTAACTGTGCAGAGCGTCTCCGAGGATGGCTGTGGATTCCCATCTACTACAGGGGCATCACGTGTCCACGTCAAGACGCAGCACAGTCCTATGACGTGATTTTTTTCCTTGGGCATGCTCCATGGGCTGTTAGTAAGAATGGCGGGTGAAGAGGCATCGAATGAAATAGAAAAGCATACTATTCTGCTTATTGGCATTTAGTTCTGTGCTCTTTTCCTCGGACGCTCGATCCTTTAAATGCAGATGTATTTGTTTATTTGGGGTCCCCCCGTGTAGAGGTCAGAGAACAACTCCTTATCAGTCAGTTGTTCTCTCTGCCCTCCTTGTTTTGAGGCATGGTTTCTTTTTCTTTGCTGTGAGTTTCAAGCTCTGGCTGAGCCTCCTGTCTCCTTCGATATCGCCACAGGAGTTCTGGCATTACAGAATCCAACATCACATCCTTCTGTATGGTTTATAAATTCAGGCTGTCCAGCTTGAGTGGCGAATGTTTGGAGCTGTTGAGCCATCTCCACAACCCAGCTCAGAGAGTTTCGGATACGGAAATGCATCTTTGCACCTTCACGTGAACTCTAGTGCTTCCTCTCCCCAAGGAGTGACGGAAAGCATGTGTTCCTTAACATTTCTTCCTCACGTCTGCTGCATTAACCAAATGGGCTGCATTTGACCTATCTATGGTTTCCCTGCTATATTCAGGAAACTATCGTGTTGGATAAAAATGTGCTACTTGGGTGCTCCCCTACACATGTGATTGAGATGGAGTCTCATGTAGCCCAGGCTAGCCTTTATCCTTATATAGCTAACGATGCACTTGGTCTTCCAATCGGTGGGCCTTTACCTCCTGAGAGCTGATATCACAAGCAGGAACCACCATGCCTGGTGTCTTGTAATTCTAGATCTTGCATGTTAGACAAGCACTCTACCAGCCAACTAGCATCCAGGTCCTGCTTCATCTTTTTTTTTTTATCCTTCAACGGCTGTTGTGCTGAAAGGGTCCTCATGTTTTCATTGGTTTTTATGAAGTGCCCTTGAAAAGACCACAAGCACCCCATAGTCTGCATGCACATTTTAGTTGGAGTAAATTTTCCTGAAATTGGACATTGGTTATGCTGTATTACTTCTGAAAAAATTTTTAAAGTTTTGTTTTATGTATGTTCAGGGCCCTGTGTGTGAAGAAAAGCATCTACAGAGGCCAGGTGTATGTCTATGATCCTGGAAGCTGGAGTTATAAGCAGTTGTGAGAATCCAGATTTGGGTGTTGGGAACTGAACTTGGGTCTTCTATAAACACAACAGAAGCTCTTAGCAGCAGATTCATTGTTTCAGCCTCAGTTACAAAACCTTCTATGACTTTCTATCCAGCAGATTAATAAACCATTAGAAAACCAATTCTTTTGTAGCAATAATTTAGGGGTAGTCTCAGTATAATCACTCATATATCGTCATCTCCAGAGAACTCTTCAAGACTGACTACAAGTATATCTACCTTGTAGCCTTTTTACATAGTAGGAATCTGTGTTGTTTGCCTTTCTTGCAGTTCTGACAAAATTCCTGACCAAAGCCAGTTAAGGAAGAGTGAGTTTGTTTGGGCTCACAGTTTAAGGGGAAGCCAGTCTGTCAAGGCTTGCAGTTAAAGGGGAAGCCAGTCCTTCATGGCTTGCAGTTTACGGGGAGGCCAGTCCAACATAGCAGGGAAGGCATGGCAGTGTCCATTGTCAGGTAGTAGAGAGTGGTCTATCTTTGTGCTCAGTTCTTTTTCTCATTTTTACTCAGTCTGGAATTCCAGCACATAAAATGGTGAGGTCTACATTAGGTAGGTCTTCCGATCTCAGCTTGTCTCCTAGGTGATTCAAGGTCCTGTTCAGTTGACATTCAACCTTAATTATCACAATACAGAACTAGCACCTATATGACTGATCCTATGGACCCAGTGATCATTTTATTCCTTTGGTTAAATATCAGAAATAGCAATTTGCACCTATATAAATCCTAGACTCAAGTATGAAAACCCTAAAACAACCAAGAACAAAGTAAAACCAAAAACAAGCCATGTGTTTGAGACCCGAAGAAGGTAATTTAAAAAGAGAGAAGTCTTACATCTCATAACTAAGACTGTTATCAAAGTCTCCAAATTTAATTTCCAGTTTTGGGTTTTAGTATTTCTCTTAGAAGGAATCCTCCAGCATTCTGCTTGAGTGGTCTTGTTATTTCTAACCCCACATTTCTCTTGTGAAGACAAACTACAGTGTTCAGTGGTTAGCACTTAAGTGACATTGTAAATGAAAGGAGGCCTGGCAGCGACTTCTTCACAAGGATTTATGCATTCAAGCATCGGGGAGGCATTGCGACTTGGACACTGCTAAGTTCATTCTACAGATGACAAAACTTAGTGCAATTATGTACATTTTGTTTGCAATATTCTTATGAATCTGCTGTTTTAGCTGAGGTTTTGAGTAAAAATGCATCCTTGTTTGTTTTTAAAAGTGGACTTGGGGGATTAAAATGGAAGTCCTCATTGGAATGAATAAATCTGTGTTTGAGGACTGACAAAGATGGTTCAGTCAGTAAGGTGCTTGTGGCCAAACCTGACTGGTGACCTTAGTGTGATCCCTGGAATCCACAGTTTGAAAGGAAAGAGGAAAGAGTTGCTCACAGGTTGTCTATCATAATTCAAAAATTGACCTCCAGAATACTCTATGGCATGTAAGTAAATACATGTGCACATGCATGTGGACACACACGCACACACACACACACACACACGCACACACACAAAATGTAATTCTCAAATTTAAATGTATTTTGAGTTAAGCAGTAATCTGTTTTACTTTAAAATGACAAAGGTTCTCATAAACTGGTAAAAATATAGCACATGTATGTTCTTGTCAAGCACCCTTGAGAGAGAATGAAATTCATCCTGTGGAGGGAGGGTCTTGTTTTCCGTTCTTGTTTTCTTCCTCTTTCTCTGTGTTTATCTTTGCAGTGTCCAGCTAACATTCCTCAGCACCAATGTAGCCCCCACTACAAGTGCTCTTGCTATTTTACAACCTGTGCGTTTGTCTTCTGAAACTTTCAGATGGATCTTCCTTTTCTCCAAGTGCTCACCCTTTCTGCCTTACTCTCCTCTACTCTACAGCCCTTGCAAAGACATCTTGTGTCTTTGACTCCCTGGTTTTCTAAAGGCATTGTCTTTTAAAAGAAACATTTTGACTGAGATCTAAATAAGAATTGTGTGTGGGACCCCACCTCCATCACCACCACACAAATAGTTGAACATAACTGTTACTGAATACACCTACATTGTATCTAGGGCTACAAAATTGTAGAATCTGTGTTTGTAAAACAATGACTATAAAAGTTGTTACACGGAATCAGATATGTGTCCTGTTTCTTCTACCGAGTAAATATTTATCTACACATTTTGCCTCCTTTTTAAAAGAAGTGTGTGTTTTTTCTTTTTCTTCTTTTTCTTTCCTTTCTTTTTCCTTCTTTTTGACATTGTCTCCTGAGTACTGTGATAAAAGGCAAGTGGCACAATTCCTAGCCCTTTTCTCCATCTTTAAGTAGAAAAGATTGCATGTAGAGAATTGTTAAATCGTTAGGGTACTAAGAACATGCCTGGTAATGCATGATAATCAATCCAATGATCCAATAATTTGTGGGAGAAGAGGGATTCACAAAATGTCCTAACAGGAAATTTGACCGCATAGATTCTAGTCTTTATTTCTTAGGGGATAAAAATCTGTAAATGGTCTCATACCTTCTAATGAGATACTAAAATGGCGTCATAAGACTCCAATGATGTGAACCCGCACAGGAAATTATAACCCACGGAAAAGATTTGAACTTTAAAATATTCTAGGGATGTAACAGGAAAAATTTGACCATTGTATTATTTTCCAATTTAATGTTTGAATTTGAATCATTTAGGGCCCAGCATTTCCGGCGACTCAGATGGCATCTGTGCAGTCAACACAGGTTCTGGAGATCTCTCCTTGGAACGGAACTCTTTAACACTTTAAAAGTCTTTCAGTTAATAAGGCCTCTGCAAGATCAGAAGAAAAGTATAGAGATACTCATTTACATCGCTGATGTTTGCTATGACTTTAAATGCATAGAAACATCATTGACTCATCGTGAGATATTTTTGTCTAATTTTAACTGACAGGAAGCTTGAAATATTTAGAGGAACTGGACTAAGATTCTGATCAAAGTTTACATGGCCAAGGTTGACTTACTATATTTACAGGGTTTATTCTGTTGACTGTATAACTGGGCCACAAAAGTATTGAAAAATTGTATTTCATAAATTTCTATTTTTAATAAATTGAACATTAAAAATAGTACCAAGCATACTCAATGCATCAAATGCTCTCAAACAGAATATAAAAAATTGGGAGAGATGTTTGGTATAGAACTAATTGTGGCAGTGCGTGCCCCTGTGTGTATTTGCTTGTGCGTATGAGTACATGTATGTGTGTAAATATGTGCATGTGTAGTGTGTGCATGAGTACATTATAGTTGAGTAAGCACGTGTGCACATGCACGTGCATGTGTCTCTCTGTGTGTGTTTTAATAAAGTTATCTGGTTCTTTCCAACAGAACTCTGAATTTTGCACACACATTTTCTCACCAAGGGTCACTAGCTGCTTCAGATTTAATTCTATGGCTTCTCGTGTCTGCTATTCTCCACACTAAACTGCAGGTCCCTTAAGAAGAGCATGGAATTGTCACTTGAGGGAAGATTGAGACAGTCTGCCAAACCCTGCTTGTGAAAGCTATATGTCTGTCTATCTGTCTGTTTATCTGTCTTCTTTCCTTCATTCATTCCTTCCAAGTTTTATTTACCTCCTTTCTTTATATGTGTGTTTGTCTTCATGAGTTTATGTCTACCGCTTTCCTTCAAGAGCCCATGAAGGCTAGAAGAGTATCAGATTCTCTGGAACTGGTGCTGTTGGTGTTTCTCAGCTACTCTCTGAGTCATCTACAAGAGAAGTAAGTGATATGAACCATGGAGCCATCTCTCTCTAGTTTTGTAAACTATGCAAACCCATTTAATCATGTTTCTCCATGACTATCAAAGCTCTAATCTCTTCAGTTTAAAGTCTTATGCCACAACCATGGAATACTCATGAAGCTCAAGCTCCTAATAGGACCAGTAAATCTACCACATGACTGACAGGTTCAAAGTGACTCCACTGTGTGGGCATGAGTGTAGGGGTGGCAGGCAGCAAGCGCTTGGTATGGTGGAAAGGAGTTCCTCATCAGGGTTTTCTCTGTAGTAATATGGATATTTGAGTAAGGTCTTTTCTCTGGGAAATGAGTAACAATCCACTATGCTGTCTATTGATTCTTTATGGTTTGCTTTTGCAATTCTGAGACAATATCCTTAGCTCCTTGGCATCAACCTGGACGCAGCATCCTTAGAGCTTCTGTGGTTCAAACCTAGCTTGACTCACATTGCTATTCCAGAGAACATCACTATCACCTCTTATCCTGCTGCAAAGGACCCTAAGGCATCAAATATTGGTATAGACACAACTAGTTTTTAAACTTTCTCAAACTGAGCTAGTTACATTTTACTGTAGCAGGTCTATCTGAGTACACCAAGTAGCTGCCTTCTTTCAACACTTACACTTGACCTAGACTGCCCTCTTGCTCTCAATAATGCTCTGCTAAGTGGCCCTCTGTTTTTGATGTGGGGTCTCTACATATTCAAACAAAAGCCTTCATATGCTTTCTGAAAAAAATTTCCAAAGAGACAGTTACTTGGAAAAATACGATGATTCTTGTTCTAAATCTTTTCTTTTTCTTCTTCTTCTTCTTCTTCTTCTTCTTCTTCTTCTTCTTCTTCTTCTTCTTCTTCTTCTTCTTCTTCTTCTTCTTCTTCTTCTCCTCTTCTTCTTCTTCTTCTCTTCTTCCTCTTCCTCATCCTCCTCCATCTCCTCCTCCTCCACCTCCTCTTCTTCCTCCTCCCCTCCTCCTCTTCCCCTCCTCCTCTTCCTCACTTCTCCTCACCCTCCCATCCCTTCTCCTCCTTTCTCCTGTCTCCTCCTCCCTCCTCTTCCTCTTCTTCCTCTTTTTCTGTCTGTACTCCCTATTCTTTTGGGGTTTTTAGTGTCATAGTCTCATATAGCCCAGGATAGACTCAAATTTACCATGTAACCAATGACGACTCATGATTCCTGATACTTTGTGGAAGTTGTGATACTTTATATCCACCCAGAGTGCTAAGGTTGCAGGTGTGTACCACCATGGCCTGTCTATGTAGTTCTGACAATTGATCCAAAACTTGGTGCACACTGGACAATCATTCTCCCAACTGAGCTATAGACCCAAGCTTCTACACTTTCCCTTAATGACAACATGAACTCTGGAATATTTGAAAATTTTGCTCATGTACTTGGGAGCTCTTGGTTACTTCTAGAGGCTGCAAATGTAGTAATGATAGCAATAAAATAGCAGCTTCCACCCGGAAAGTGACACTAGTCAAGGAGTCAACATCCAGAAACTGTGTAAGCCTTGGGGCCTCAGTTCAGACCTCTGGCTCATCTCGTTTGTTGACTGAGTAAATCTGGGTGTGGCACCAAGTATTTGCATGCCTGGGTAACACAGAAAGAACCAATCTCATAGTAATAAATGAACAAATATTGAAAAAAATCATTAAAACTAGCATCATGGTATTTATGCCACACAGCTGGAGGTTGCGGAAAGCCATCTGGTTGATGCTGTTGCTCAGTAAATGGTTCTTTGATTGAGAGCTCTTCAATGGCGTCCTAAGACAACATTGCGTATCATAAATGGACTTGTTCCCTGGTTCCCGATGCCTTTGGCTCCTCTCTTTGTACTGTGCACACTCAATCTGGCTGAGCTAATGGCAGCCACGTTGTCCATAAAACCCAAATATCCTTTTATCAGCTCTGCCATACCAATTTCATGAGTACGTAACTCCTTGGACCAGAATACAGAATACCAACTGTGTGAAAAAAAAGTGTGATGAATTATAGCTCGGTTCTGATTGCAGTGATCTGAGCCAAATAGAAAACCAGAGATGATGCAGGCGACTCAGGCCTTATAGTTCTGTGCATAACGTGATCTGGATGCTTAAAGTGGGCATATCTTGGAATCTAACATTTTTTCCCTCCTTTCACAAAACAAGATTCTTTTAATTAAAAACATTTTTTAAAAGTTCAGTATGTGTAACTGTTAGCACCTGCTATGTGTTACCAACAGATGTTTCTCACTTACCTAGGGGAACTGTTGTAATTATTCTATAATCATACTGGAATAGCATTTACCAAGAAAGTTTTGTTTGCGACTTTGTAGCATATTCAGTTGGTTATTTTTTTAAATCCCTTCTTCTCTTCGTTTTTTTGTTATCAAGAATACACCTTGACCCATCTCATAAAGGCACTGGAAAACATTTCTAAATCTGTATTGGGTGCACATACATTTATTAGTCAGATGGAGTTATTATTGAAATTAAATCCCATATGTGCAAACGCCTTGTAAGACTCACTTGTGAGTGTCTTTAAGAGCTAGCCTGGACACCGTGCAGTATGGAGACCCTAAATCTTCATTACAGATGCAAAACTGCATTTTCAGAAAGATAGCATCCTTCTAAGAGCCTGGCTTCAAAGGACGCTGTACCGAAAATGAACGCTCTTTACTCTTCCCCAGGTCTTACGAGGAGAAGCAGGCTCTCACAATTCGTCATTTATGATACTAATCACACAATTACCTACAGGCATGTGCTAAATATGAAACTGGTTTCAGCCAAATAATGGTCCAATTGCAAACAATGAATAAGGAGAGATAGCTCCATTCATAACCACTGTTTCAACCGAGCTCGGTAGTAATCAAAGCAATCTGAGGGTGACTCATTAATTAATTGATGTTCTTTTTTTATTATGCGCTATTGAGTTAATGAGTAATTTGGGTGAGATAATTCTCTGAACACATCGATTACTTGAGATATTTTCTGAGGCTTTCACACCAATGACATGCCGAGATGTTAGAATAAGAGGTTCATATTTGTGTGCTCATAATGGCTAAGTTGATGCCAGCACTCAGGAAGACACGTTTAAAGGACGGGATACCAGAGTTCCAGCTCCCTGTGTCGCGGTACGCTAGGTAACGAAGTGCACAAGGCAGGGCCTGACACACAGTAGGCAAAGTCCGCATGAAGTAGTGACTACATCAATCCTTTGTTTCATATAGCCTTGAATTGGGTTTAAAAAAAAAAAAACACATTAAAAAAAACCATGTATAATGGCATTTTTTAAGAAAAAGTAATGATCGAAAGGCTTTTGCTTAAATTGTATTCTGTGTTAATGGCCTATTACAATAAACATGCGGATTGTTTTTGCAACTCACTCAAGTGAACGCTAAGCGTGTTTGGCCTGCATCGTTTCCGCGAGATGGTTTAAGTGACGATTCAAAGGGCAATCTGCCTAACGTGAGAGTTAAAAAAAGAACTGTCTGTGGCTGGGTGTCTTACCAGGGATTCATTCCCTTTCCACCTCCCTCTTTCAACTAGGGCGCCACGTGTCTTCCTTGAGGACGGCATGTAGTGGAGGTTTGGGTTTTAATTCATGTTATAGAGAATTTGAAATTTGCTGACGGCAACGTAGACGCTTCCAGCAAGATCACTATAAATACATGGAAGGGCATGAAAATCACAGCCAGCCACTGCCACCTTCAGTTTGGACATTTTTACTCCTTTCTCACAAAACTAAAATGGCAGAGAGCCTCCGCCTTCAGGGACCTTCAGCGATCTCATTGGAGGGAGCAGCTGATGCGGCTTCCTCTTGCTTGTTGGGATTGAGGTTTAGGAAGGGAAGTTAAGTTCTCATTTTCCCATGGACAACACATGCTGGAAAATTACCGTTTCTTGGTCCTCAATTTCATGGAGATTAAAGATAATCAAAAAAGATCAAGGCTTTAGCCTTTAATCCAGGTGAACAATGTCCCCCCAGATTAAGCCAAAGCGGTGTTGATCCTGTTTGGTTTGGGGAAGGCAAGGATAGTTGAACAGCTTTTCAAAAACTAAGGCAAGTTTGTGATAGGTAACGTGAAAACCCATTTTGGTGGAAAAAAACTGAAGAGCATTTGAAAAATATATGGATAAGCTTCACGCAAACCTTCAATAGCCGTTAAGAGGAGCTGGCAGGGCTGTGTTTCAGAAACTGCTTCCTGTTTGCATTCCCCCTTCTCTCACAGTGTCTCCTCCTTATCAATTTTTGGTTTTGTGTATTCTAAGCTAAGCCCTCACAGCTCATCACAGAACAAACTTGTGGGGCTGAGAGAGCAATGAGAATTGCCTCCTGGGCCACAAATGGAGAGCTTTTCAATTCTTTATTCTACCTCGAATTTGGGGGCACGTGGGACGCTCCCACTCTTAACAATGAACTTTTTCCACAGAAGGTAACAGCAAGATCCTCATGCCTTTTCCTAATAAACTCACGCTTCACGATGACCCAGAGCCACGCCAGCATTGCTGTCAGTTTCGGTTTTGGCCCCAGACCCAGAATGTGGTATAGCATTTAATCACCATTGGCAGGGGACATGTGTAACACAAGTGACAGTGGGAGATGTTTCCTGTACAGTGATGGAGAACAAACTAAGGAAGCCCACAGCGTTGACTCTTCTTGGGAGCAAATATGGTGCATGGTGCCCGTATGGAGTGGGTTTGTGGCGAATCGGTTTCTCCGCAGAATGCGAAATGAACAGAGTATGAGCAGAAGAGGGAGCCATATTCTTGGTTTTATTTCCTTAATTGCAATGTAAGTAATCATTTCCCACAGTTTCTGTTTCTAGAACATTCTTCTTCATCAGCTATCATTTAAATAAGGGGGAACACTTCACCATTAAAAATCAAAACAAAACAATAATTAATATAATTTTTAAAAAAAAAGGTGGATAGATTTTAGCCCAAGTGTTACATAATCTGAGTTGGAAGATGGCGGTGAACGCGAGGGGCCGAGAAAGTGTGACATAGCAAATTCAAAGTGTTTTAAAGATGAGAGTAAATGCCAGGCAGAATACACAATCACCAGGCAGTTCTCAACTTCTTCTCTGCTTCTGTACCAACAGTTCCGAGGCTGTGAGCAGATCCCCGTGTGACTCGGCCATTAGGATCTCAGTGTGCAGTATCCCGATTTCAGGAGGTACACCCTCAAGTCTGTTCTGGGCCGTCAGATCACTGACCATAGATAGACACAAAGCCCTTGTCTCCTAGGGAGAAATCTGGACAACACTTATACGAGATTGTTGAAAATTGTTTATATTATGTCATAATCGTGGTAATACCTTTCTCATTTAGAATAACCCTTTGGAAATTGTTTACATGCTACCCAAAGGCACTAGTTCACGTAGGGTGTGTGACCGGGGAAAAGAAAACGTAGTAAATCTCTAGCGAAGGAAAGGGGCACAGTAAAGGATATCGAAGGGGCATCGCTAAGCTTTAAAGTCACTAAAAATGGCACTTTTCACGTTGGCATAAAATGAAAGTGCTTTAAGATGAAATCGTTATCATTTTTTTTTAAAGCTGATCTTTAGCCCCCTGAAAATAGGGGGTTCTGATGAGAACACGGATACAGCAAAGTGTAGTAGCCGTAAGAAGCGGATGTCACTGACTGCTGTGTGTCTAGTCATTTATTTCTGTCTCTCTAACGTTGATAGGCTTGCTTCCTCTGTGTGTCACCCTTGAGGCTTGCTCCTCAGGTCTGACTAGAAAGGTACAGCCCGTCGAAAGTAGCTGGTAGACACAGAAAGCATAAGCGTACGGTAAGTTTAGACACTGATTGTACCAAATGCAACATTACAAAGAAGCAAACCAAACACAAATGGTAACACAATAAAACTGTATTACATTTGTGCTTCGGATTTACAATACGTTATATACAGTAGTCCAAAATAAACATCTCATGCCAAGTGACACAGAAACAAATAAGCAAGCAAAAAAATCCCGCAATATATACATTCCTTTCTCTCTCTTTAATAATGAACATTCAACTCTTGGACTGGGGCCATTTCACTACATACAGATGCAGTCCGCCTTCTCTTCCACACGGCCATTCTGCCGCTCTATCGCTACCCTATTTTGTAGGTTCCTGTGTCGGTTCTTATATACACGTGAGCACAACGGATAAAAGGATGGAGTGCTTTGCGTTGTTAGGGGTGATGTTGCGGGATCAGCGGACCTGGGGTGCGTAACCTTCTTTCATTAGGCCTTCCTCGTAGTCTGTCTGGCAGAGAATCATATTGTTCTTTAAGAAAAATTTGTCTCCGACACAAAATCTGAAAGCATAAGATAAATAGATAAATAAGTAAGGAGTGCTCAGGTCACTAAAATCCAAAAGACTGTTGTGGGAAGTTACGTTCATCATGAAAGTTAAAATTGTTTTATTTCACTGCTTCATACTTGCATATGTTTAAAGTTCACTATATATATATATGTATGTATATATATATATATATATACATATATATATATATATATATATATAGAGAGAGAGAGAGAGAGAGAGAGAGATAGTATTTATTGGTCGGCAAGGTAAACATTTTCAGCACCAATATTGATATTTCTCCTTTCCTCCCTTCTCTGCTTTTCTTTTCCTAACCCACATTGGCAAGAAGAAAATACTTGATCCATAAAAGCCCTCAGTAAAGTAAAATTAAAAAAATAAAGGGGGTAACATTTGAAATGTAAATAAATAAAAAATATGCAATAAAAATGACATCAATTCAGAAACATGAATGTTTATATCGCTGGTCCTTTGTCCACTTAAAGAGTAAAACACAAAAGGCTCTACGGTGACCCAAAGAATTGGGAAATCGCCCACTTTAATGTTTTCTATTTCAGGCTCCCTTCAACTCTGTTATTGGACATGACTCAGTTTTACTAGTTTGGAACTGCTGTCCATTGAAAGAGGCAAGTGTAACCCCAAGCCTGAGCTATCTTCCTCTGCGACAGATTTCCCTAGTTATGAAATGGTAGATGTCACTACCTGGAAAGCTCCTCATTAAACCAAAGAGAGCAACCTGGATCTGCCTCTTAATATTGATGTGATAAATAAAACCCTCTCCCAGCAGCTAATTATACATTTTAGTTTATAAAGCATTGTTTAAAGTGCAAGACTGTAATGTTTTTAATAAGTACTCTTTTTATATAGCTTCCCAGTGGGTAACTCTACGGACACAATTAAGGTCAGAAACGAATGCTTGTGCAGTTTCCAGTGCATTTAGCAATAAAGTAACTCTGGCCAGATATCTCATCTCTTCTCTTCTCTTCTCTTCTCTTCTCTTCTCTTCTCTTCTCTTCTCTTCTCTTCTCTTCTCTTCTCTTCTCTCTCTCTCTCTCTCTCTCTCTCTCTCCTCTCTCTCTCCTCTCTCTCTCCTCTCCTCTTCTCTCTCTCTCCTCTCCTCTTCTCTCTCTCTCTCTCCCCTCTCTTCTCTCTCTCTATATATACACTATACACACACACACACACACACACACACACACACACACACACACACACACACACTTGTAACAATGGAATGTTCAAACAGCAGTGTTTAGTAGTGTGGAGTGAGAACGACTCTTTGTAATTATCGAGGCTGACCCATGTGACCTTTAGTGGTGGTCGTTCTTTATCAGACAGTCAATTCTCTGGCAGAAATCTTAGTGGCTGGATTAAACTGTGTAGTGGAAGCCACCCTTTAATGCTCCGTGAAGTTGAAGGTTTAAATGAGGGGCACTCGGGCTGATTTACATCTGCAAAGATTGGAATTCTAGACAAACAGTGAATCTATTTATTTTCCATCCCCGCAGCTTTGGAAATTTATCCTTATACCGGCTAAGTAGATGGAGGGGAAATAGTGTAATAAAAAAAGTAGATTGAAAAGAATTAGCTCTCCTCTTAAAGGAAAATTGGTCTGTTTTATTTGTGGAATTTGCTTTTTTCCCCGGGATTACTGCCTGCTGCTGATGTTGGTTTAAAGTAGACGCTCAGCTCTGTTCGTGAAATCCTGGATTTGTTTGCAGCGCACCTACTGGACAAGATGCACATTTGAGTTTGGGACTTTGAATATATTTTTATTTCCTTTTTCCCCCCTAGCTTTAGCCTGCGGGCTTCAAATATTACATTTAAACAGCAATGTTTAATAAATTGGTTTATGTAGCTATTGTGACCATGAAAACATTTTGCATCAATGAAAATATTTCTCCTTTATTTGGATAATGCATAGGAGCCCAAATTTGACTTTTATCTTTTATGTAAAATTAAGTGAGATAGCATTTACAACATATTTAATTAGGGTTCCGGACCATCAGTTTATATTACTGTTGAAATTAATTTTAGCTCGTTAATAATAAAATATTATATCTGAATAAATGCGTGTAATAAAGCCCTCCTGTTTTTGCTGTTAGTGTGTTGGTTTTCCTGCAAGGCAATTTATCCGGAAATATTTTTCAGTGTTCCTTATCTCTAACTTTTGTTTAATTTCTTTTCAGGCACCTAAATTCTGTTAGCCAGCCTATACAGAGATGGGAATATGCCATAGAACCCTTTCCAACGGTACCCTGCCATTCTCTGCTCAGAGTCCTGTAAGTCAGAATATTTTCTTTTGTAAGTGACTTAGGCCAGGGTTGTCACAGTGAGCAAGAGATAGAAGCAGCCATCCTGGGGACCTGGCTTCATGTTTTGCTCCTGTCATACACCTGATGCACACATACACACATGGGCGTATGCCCGTGCAGGCATGGGCACATGCCACTGTTTTCATACTTGAGTTCTCTGTAAGAGAGACGAAGACACAGGATGCAACTGGAGAGAGTTCACCATGGAAAGTAGAGGGAAAGGATAGGCTGCAGGTAGGATGCAGACTCCAGCCTTCCGCTGGTGGCCAAGAGGATGAAGCTCCAGCTTCCCTCATTCTACATCATTAGTCACTCCATCTGTAGGATTTGGTGAGGAATGGAAACCCCATATGTGTGGTGATGTTTAGAATGTGTATAAAACTGTCACCTTCTAGAACGTACTCAGAAACAAAGCACACATGGTCAAACTCGTTCCTTGCATCCAACCTAGTAAGTCAGTATACCCTGGGCTCCTACAAGAACGCCCAACACCTGCCAGGGTTCCCACAGCTTGAACGCATATGGTGAACTGAAGCTCCTTTGCTCTGTGTGGATCCCTGACCTGTTCTTTCATCCAGGTCAGCGAAATGTGAGGAGTGAAGATAAGTTTGTTTGTTTATCAGGTTTTTTTTTTTCTTGAAATAGAGAATCCTTCTGCTGCTTAGGCTGAAACCCAGTCTTCGGGCCACTGGAAAGCCCGCCACGGCCTTACTCTTACGAATTCACCATGCCTCAGCCTGCTGGATGCTGCTGTTGTAGGGACAAGTCAGATTATTGCACTCCCTTGTGCATTTATGGTAAGCCTTAGATGGGACATATCTGACATATCCTATACTGGTACAGAGAAGTGAGTAAATCCAAAAATGAGCAACTGTACATTAAAATATTTCCTTCTTAGATGTTTCATAACTAACTTCTTAACACCTGGCAAAATATATTTTATGTACATTTCAATCCACCTATAAAGGTAAACATTATATAGAACGTGGTTTAAAAAGTGTCACAGCCACACCTAACTTACAAAACAGTGTAGGCAGTGTTGGCAGCTGTGGTTAGAAGACTATGGCCATTCAGTTAAGGTCATTATTGTCCCATATAGGGGCTGTTGGATGGTAAGTGCTTGCCACACTAGAAAAAGGATCTTAGTTCAAACCACAGCATGTAAATAGTCCCTCATGGCCATGTTTAACCCCAGGAGAGACAAGGGAATCCCTGAGGCTTGCTGGGAGTCTCTTTTACTGAACTGATGGGCTTAAGGTGCACTGAAAGATTTGTCTGAAAAAATATAGTGGAGGGAACATGACTGTAAAAGACACTGACTGTCAGTCTCTGCTCTCTACCTGTACTTTTACACGTATATCCATCCACACATCCACACACAAGTGTTCTTGCATAAAGATGCATGCATACATGCACACACACATTCACTCTCCATCTCAAACATGTATCTATGCTCACATATGTAGATGTGAAAAATTAGAGTAACAATGTAGGTATTAAATGTTCAACAAAAGAAGCATTAACTGTAATTCTGTTAGGAAAGGCTAATTTCTAATATAACCTGCGTCTTATGAGGTTCAACATTAGTGGAAAAAAAAACATTTTGAACATGATGATTGCTAAAAAACATGCTGTAAGTGTATTAAAAGGTCTGCCTAAAACTTGTGCACAAACATTCATCATCTTCCTTGTAATTTAGTGCTAATTGTTTGTGGTATTGGTCAGCTCTATTAGCTTCATTCTTATTCATAAATTACTTAAGAAGAAAAATGCAATTAGGTTATTAAGTAATCTAATATTCATATGTTGAAATTAAGAATACAGTTAAGTTCCAGCTGAGGATGAGTCTAGCTTACTTCATACAGTTTTTGAGTCCTGAGAAGCATAAGAATGAATTGTAATCAATATCCTTTTGTTCTAAAATAGGGATCTTAGAGCTGTCTTCCTTTTTATTTTATTTTATTTTCTTTGAAAATCCCACATGATGCATTTTAAACATTATCATGACCTCTTGAAACTTTCCACCTTCCGGTCAGAGCAGGGTATCAAACTCTGTCCTAAGATGCCTCCATTTGCAATATGCGTTTGAAGAAATGAGAAAGTTAACCTAGTCGATTTTATTTCTCTAAGATCAGAGATGTCCAATCATAACTATTTTCTGGTTTTATAATAGTTTAAAAAAAAGGGGGGAGATCTGGTACATATTTCCGTCACCTCTCCTTTCCCACTCAGCATTCAATCAGTAAGGAGCAGAGCGCTCAGTACAGCAGTATTCAGCAAGAGGCAGTCTCCTGGTCTGTACAATCATGAGCAAATTTCCTGTCTTTCCCTGTTGACAGCCCAATTGGCATTGCACACATTGCATACCTTACCATCCCTTCAGCACCAAGGAATGCTATGCATATCCCAGATCCTGCGATAAATCACTCAAAGTCAACTTTACCTCAGCCCTGCAGGAACTGGTTATACTTGCATACTCTCAGTCAGAAAACGAAATACTCTCGTGAAATTGGTTTGCTCCAGAGAATAAAACCCTGACGTGCTTCACCAAAATCTTGAGTTGACCATTTCCTACCTTGGGCAGAGTACTTACATTTTTCGGAAATCTGCTGTGTCTGTACAATGCCATGTGTATATATGTTTTCAGGGCCAACCAGTAACCTAGGAACTCTTTCCTGAAAACTCAACACATCAGCCCCAAGGTATTTCCCTGAACCTGAAAAATGGATCGCTCTTCCCTCAGCGTAGATCTAACCAAGTAGATTAGGCTATTCGGCGGATCTCTGTATCTTGTCTCCCCCAGAGTGCTGAACTCATTGAGTTTCTCAAAGAATCTAGATTTTATTCACTTGAACTTCCACAGGGCCTACCATTGTTTTGGTCCGTGAAATGGAAAAGAAAATGTTGAGTCAGAGGCTCAGCTCTGAGCCAATGTGCTTGCTGCCAGCCTGAGTTTGATTCCCTGGGTGTACAGGGTAGGAGGAAGAGAGGCAACTCCCACAGGCTGTTCTCCAACCTCTGACCATGCCCTGAATTCACCCGTACCAGAACATTAGCACATGTAAGTGTTTTCAAAGTAAATATCACAAAAAGAAAAAATGACATGTTTTTATTATCCTTTTTATATATTGGGGGATATTTCACTACAAACACGCTGATTAGTTTTTTCTTTTTCTTCCAAAGTCGTTATTTAATTTTCTGTGGTAGAACTTTTCAGCCTTTAAGAAATTAATGTATTGTAGAGATTTTTTTAATTCCAAACGAAAATTAAATTATTATAAAATAAGTTCTAAAATGATTTTAACTCAGCCTTCTTTTTTTTAAAGGGAGACATTTGTAGTTTAAATACGGGATCTACATTTTTAACCATGCTTTGCCTGAAAAGACATAGATGTGCTCATGTTATTATTACTGCTTTATAGCTTTATCTGTGGTATATGCATGTGTACAAGCATGTGCATGTGTGTATTCATGCATGTGCACAATCATGTGCATGCATATTAATTTGTGTGCATGTGCAAGTATTCATGTTCTCATACACAAATATGTACGGAGTTTGGAAGTAAACATTGGGTTCCTACAGTACTCTTATTATTATTTATTGTTATTATTATTATCAAGAAATTTGGGGGATGTTCTTTCAATTTCATGGAACAAGATTTGGAAATCCTTTCTATAATTTTGTTTTTCTTTTTTAGGGGGCACAGGTGTAAAGTGCAAATACCACAGCGTATGTGGGGACCAGAGAACATCTTGAGAGAGTAGTTCTTCCCTTCCACAGTATGGATTTAAATGATCATACTCTGATTCTTTTTTTTTTCTTTTTCTTTTTTTCGGAGCTGGGAACCGAACCCAGGGCCTTGCGCTTGCTAGGCAAGCGCTCTACCACTGAGCTAAATCCCCAACTCTCATACTCTGATTCTTGTGTCTTCTCCATGCAGTCACCTCACTGGTCCTTCTTTCCCTTTTTGAGCCTTCCACTGAAATGCAGTTCACACACTCAGCTACACTGGTGAACCAGAGAACGCCATGGATCTGTCTTACCTACTTTCACAGCACCGAGATTACAGGTGTGGAACCACTTGTCTGGTTTTATATGGGTGCTGTGTCTGGGCCATGCACAGCAGCCTTGTTATGCCTACTACTCAGGGGATTAAGACAGCAGGATCCTAAGTTCAAGGCCAACATGTGCTATAGAGGGATTTCATAGCTAAACTGGAAAACTTAGTGTTCCCTGTCTCATTGGAGAAGAAGGGAAGAGGGCTATGGGCATATTTCCATGGTACAATGCCTGTCGAGAATATACAAGTCTCTGGGTTCAATCTCCTGGACTCTAAAGATAAATAAACCCATACATAAATACATATTCAGAAACAAAATTTAAGATGAGCATTGAATAAAATTAATACATTTCTGTAATCCCATAATTTGAAATGTGAATGAAGTTTGCTTTGGGGGAAATGTCCATGAAGGATCTTTCCCTCCCATCTCTCTGAGAAAGATGACAAGGCTTTGTCATAGCCTTTGTCAGGAGGTGGCCATGTTGGATGCGTCTCCAAAGCAAATGTCAGTGGAAGAGGAGCATATTCTATCCTGAAACCCTTGTGTATTCAGGTGACCACGTCTGAGTGCTCTGCTTGACTGATGAAGATTAGCTGACTTCCTGCGCTGAGGAGGTTTGTCTCGTAAGGACCACAGTGACAAGACAATCACCAAGTGCTAATTGTGCATAACCAGTGCTAAAGATATGCAGCCCCTTTACGGCAGGTAATAAATGAAGCGAGCATAGAAACGTATTAGGTGCTTTTGTAATGAGGTTGCAGTAGTGTTTTGCAGCATTAAGAATCTGAGCAGTTTCCGGAGTCAAAATTTAGGAGTATTTGTCTTACTTGACTGAGTTCTACCGAGCAGTGGACTTAATTGTGAGTGTAACTTTTTATTTCCACAATGGAATAAATCTGATCTATGATCAGTAAATAGCATTAACCACCTTCAATTACTTTGCATCATAATGGGACTTAGGCTGACTTTAGCACTTTTAGGATGCGTTCCTTTTCAGTGAAGAAGGTGGATAAAATATGGAAGCCTGCCCTAGTGGAAAAATGGACACAGGGCATAAACAGTTCCCCGGAGGAGCAAACTCGGAAGGGCTACAAGTCAGCACAAAAACACCAACTAAAAATTATAATCAGGTGGCAGCTTTCGTCTCTGAAGGTGATGGGAATTTCTTTCTAAATAATAAGCCCCCGTGTTAGGGCAATGGTGAGATCTGAGCAAATTTCCTGTGAGAGTAATGGGTATAGCTTCTATAAAGATCACTTGGTCAACATTTATCTGATGCTTTCTCATTGTTGTGCTCTTTTCCTAACTAATTACACTCCCGTGAACTCATCCTGACACAGAGTTGAGCTTTTTCTTTTTTTTTTTTTTTTTTTTTTTGCCTAGAGAGTCAGTGTTTCATCAATGATACAAAGTACACTGTAGAAATAACAAAAGCATCAGACCACACAATGCTGACTTAATACTTGGTCAATGGGATGCAAAATAGCTTAACATGTCTTAAAAGAGATTTCATCAGGTAAAAAGATACATAATAGAGATTAAATGAAAGAGTTCAAATATCACACACTAAGATACTTTCCTGTTAGACTGTTTAACAAAGAATTTTTTAAATTCATTCTGTGTGCTTATATCCTACTCACCACAATCTTTAAGTCTCCATCCCAGATGCATTCCTACCTTTCAAACCCTTCCCAACCTAATGATTTATTCCTGTTACTACTACTACTACTACTACTACTACTACTACTACTACTACTACTACTACTACTCTTTTTAGACAAGAGTGTTACTGTGTACCTCAGGCTTGCAACTAACTCTATCCTCCTGCCTCCAGCTTCTGAATGTCGAGATTATAGGCATTTGCAGTCCTGTGGAAGAGTGCCATTGCTACTTTTATAAATCTGTTTAAATATCTGTATAATATAGAGAAGTTATACATAATTTGTCATGTATACATAAAAAAATCACAACTGGCTATAGACTAACATACTATTTTAGTTTAGAATAGTGAAGGCTAGTGCTCTTTCTCACTTTGAACTCTTCTTCTATAAATATGAAAGTGTTCCTAAGTAGAACAGGTAAACAAGATGCTCGTTTAAAGATAGTCGTCAATGCTGCTGCCGTAAGTGAATCAACCTGTGACATGAACAGATGTGTTCTAACATTACAGCTAACACACCTTTAAAACATGTGCATATACACGTTTCCATGCACGTATGTGTGTCTGGATGGATGTGGGGGTGTTTGTGCTTGTATATCTGTATTTTTCAAAAAAAAATGACATGGGAATTTTCTCATTTATTGTTGGCTAAGTGTCATCTTAAACTGACTTAAACCTTTGTTGACCTAAAACATTTACTGGGAAGAAGCAAGATACAAGATGGTGCCTAGGTTATTGTGAAGGTAAATGCAATATAGTAAGTTATAGCAGGCAATATTCTAAACACCTATATTTGGCAAGAGACTCCATAGCGGTATAGATCTTATAGAAATACCAAGTCATTGGGTTATAATTTGAACAGGGAAAATTATACATATAGAAGGCAAGACTTTTTGAAAATCTACCCTGGATCTATTGAAAAGTATTTTATTCAACTTACATACTTTGTAAGACAGGTATCTGGTTTTCCATTTTGTTGATATAGAAACTGCAGGAATTTAGACAAAGTAACATATTGAAAATCACAACCCTAATAAAGTAGCTAAGACACGTTGGGTCCAGAATTTGAATCTGTTCTTGCCATGAACATATCCTATCCTATTATTTCATGGGGCTCCATGAGGGGACAGAATCAAATAGGACTTTTCAGAGAATGCTACGTGAGTTGAGAATGTGAAGAAATTTTAAGTGGTGACACACTATGTGTCACCTTTTCTCACAGGTACTATATGTTCTTGAACTCTTAGCAAGGGTCTTTGAATTTTGAACACCGTGGTTTTGATATTCATCGTTTCGCCATGTTTGCTTGCTCATTGAGACAGGCTCTCACCATGGCACCGGCTCTCCTGGAACTTGCTATGTAAATGGGTCATCTTGAACTCACCTAGATCTGCTTTCTTCTACCCCTCAGGAACCGGGATAAAAGGTGTGCACCCCCATTCCTGGCCCCAACTGGCAGGCACACTTACAATATTGTAACATCTGCATCACTTATGGAAAAGGTAGAGCCATTGAATAACTCCCAGTGAAGAGTATAATATTTGATAAAGGAATAGGTGAAGTATTTATGATAGTTTTAGTTGAAACAGTTTTGAAACTGTCTAATCATGTGTCACAAATGAGGAAACTGGATCCAGAGAGATGATGCTGTTAGCTTAAGACTGGACATTCGGTTTGTGGTAGAGCCTAGAGTACAATTCAGGTTTATAGGCTTCTTTTTTTAATTGGATATTTTATGTATTTACATCTCAAATGTTATGCAATAGTATTTCCATTGCTGCCTTTCTGAAGCTGGTGATTGTTTAATTATTAGATACCTGTGGCTCCGCTGCGAAGAGACTGGTGTTAGCTAAGAGTATACAGAGACCATGTTCAGAATTCAGATAAGGAGTCAAGATGCAGAAGCTAGAAAGACAATAAGGTGAAAGCTACCTTCCTGTCACCAACTCCTTGTCTCTAAAAGAATTGCACGACAGTAAAAAGGTAGAGGTATGTTTGTGTGTACATGTGAACAAACGTGTGTTTGTGTGTATGTGTGTATGAGTGTGTGCATATGTATATGTGTGTATGAAAGTGTGTGTATATGTTTGTGTGTTTGTGAATGCATGACTGTGTATCAGTGAGTGTGTATATTGGTGTGTGTATTGTGTGCATGTGAATATGAGTATGAGGAATGTGTATGTGTTTGTGTGCTTGCATGTGCACGTGTGTATCAGCGAGTGTGTGTATTGGTATGTGTGTTTGTGTACATGTGAATATGAGTATAAGGTGTGTGTATGTGTGTATATGTGTTTGTGTGTTTGTGTATGCACGTGTACAAACATGTGTGTTTGTGTATGAGTGCATGTGCATGTACATGTGTATATGAAAGTGTGTGTGTTTGTGTTTGTGTTTGTGCGCACGCATGTCTCAGTGAATGTGTGTATTGGTGTGTGTGATTGTGTGTGAATGAATGTGAATATGAGTATGAGGTGTATGCATGTGTGCATGTGAGCCTATGTATTGGTTTGCGTGTGTGTCTGCACGTGTGTGCATGCACAGAGGTCAAAGGACAG
>NC_141537.1:173344141-173386641 GCF_021556685.1 Rattus norvegicus
AATATTGTTTCAATAAGCCTTGATTGTGAACAAAGAGAAAATATCCTCCCCCCCACCCCAGCCAGGTACTTAGCCACACCTGAATGAGACATTAAGGATTCCTTTTAATCTTGAGGAGAAGACTGGATTAATTACCATCACCTGCATAGAAATCCCTTCTCTGCAGAATAGTTAGAAATGAATAGAGAAAGGCTCCCCTGCTTTTATTGGATATGGCATAGTAATCCACTGAAAAGACCTTTCCAGTTTGGACTGCAGGCTGGTGAGTTTGTCTGGGCGTGTGATCCCAGCAGGAATGGGGGCATTTCCAGACCAAGAAGGACAAAGACGACTGCTTTTCTGTCTCCTGTAAAGAGACCTTTGAGCATCTTTTCAACTTCACTTCTTAAACCGAGGGAGGGAGTTCTGGGAAATGAACTCACTGTCAGAAGCCCGTCCTTTTGAACTTGAAAAATCTCACCCCTACAAACAGCTGAGAAGAAAAAATAATAGACATTATTCACCACCACCACCACCACCCCCCGCCCCAGTTGGGTCTTCGCATGAGTTGAATGTTGTAGAGATGAGGACTTTGTGAGAATTTAAGATCAATAAATCCACACAACACTAAGCATGTACAACTGAACAGAGGAGACACACGACACACTTCATGTTACTTTGAGCCCCGTTCCTAATTTAAGTTTTGCTTAGTTTCCAATTAGCAGCACACACTGGCACACAGAGATGGTGTTGCATTTCCCAAAAGTTAAGGTAGAAAGAACCGAAACACCGAATACATATTAATGGCGTGGGACGCATATCCCGCTTTAAAGTACTTGGTGATAATTTATTTAATACCTCATGCATGGTATTGTGGAGCATTTGTATTCTAAGTCACCTCTAACTTGTCTTAAATTCGGCCTTTATGTTATTTTCTTTATTAATATACATTGATTAGGGATGTGGGGACATCTAGGCAGCCATGATAGGTCATTCCAGCTGGGATGAGGGTTTCAACAATGTTACTCTTCCATGCTCAGCTCAACCCCGCGTGTCCTTGAATCATGCAGAATAAAACCAAAGAGCAACGGGCAAAAGCTCATCTCAGACCACTGCTTATCCTCAGCTCCTGCTTGCTCGCCATTGAGTAGACTCACAGCATCAACTTGTATCCACTCCTTTGAACAAACTCAGCACAGGTAGAACAAAAAATAGCTATGTTGAAAGTTATTCCTAAATTGTAGGGGAGAAGATATGAGTTTTGTAGTTCTTGAAGTCCAGAGCTATTCATATGTTGGCAACAACAACAACGAAAGATGTAAAAGAATGTTAATGATTTGGAGAATCCGCTCTGAGGTGGAGCAATAGTTGCCTCGAGCACTAAGAGTCGTCTCAAGGAGAATGTTCAACTTACAAGGGGAAAGACAGAGACATTTTGAGGAAAGTCACTGTCAACTGGTTCTCTAGGTACAGTGTTAGACAGAGACCAAAAACAAAACAAAATTAGAGAAACGTTCAGGGAGCCCTTGGCTCACCATTACCCTCAGAGGGAACTTGTAAGAGTCTAGCATTTCTTCCGTGCCAAGTAGACCTCTTCATAAGAGATCGCTGATAGAATGTAATGCAGGCTCCACTAAGGCTCTGGTCTGTGATTCAGCTTAGATCCTCTTGGCCTTGGAATAGTCTAGGAAAGCAAAATGAAACAGCCGCCCACTCGACACCCTGACTGTAGATTTTCTTTTAGTTCTGTTGTGGAGATGGTTCCTGCCCTACCTACTACCTCCAGTTAACTCATAAGCCAAGCCAGCTATCTACCACCTCATGCCTGTGGTGACTCTGGTACAGCGTCCAGCACTTGTCGCTTTGTGCTTCCAACAAGTACGTTGAGACTTACTAGGTGGCTAAGTCTTGACTTTTGTCACACACAGATATAAAATAGTTTCAGAATTCCTTAATATTGATTGCATATGGAGATAATCTCTTGAATGCACCATATTAAAGAAAGTGCTTTCAAAAATGTCACCTTTAACATCTATTTCTTGTCAAGGGGAGTATTAGTAGGCAGGGCTTTGTGCTGGATAGTGTGTTTGTGAAGTTTGATTTGTGATGGACAATGTGTACCTGTAGTCTTAGTTTTCCTCATACTCCCAGTCACATGCCAGTTGTAACTTGTAAGCAAATGGAGAGCTATAATTTTTAACTGGAATTGATCCTAGGAATTTTTGTTCCGTGTTTAAAGATGAAAATTAAATACAGGTTGGAGATTTGAGCACATAGGCTAATAGTGTGAATCACAATAGCTCAACTTAATCCTGAAGTCAATGACAAGACTCTATTTTTATCAGGTTTAGCCATGGTGTTAATTCTGTCCCCTATGTTTCCATATTGATTCCAAACAAAGAAAGCAGGGATGATGCTCTGGCTGTCTTGTCCCATCCTAGCTCTGAAACACAGAGAAAAGCTATCCATGTCTACAAGGAGAAGCTGTGCACCTCAGTCACACAAATATTTATCTCCCCTCATGCAAACCTGGTCCCTCTTGCCTGTGCTGTTTTGTATTTCTCTGTTAAAGTGGGCCAGGAGGGTGTGGGCTGATGACTGTGTAAAGTGCTTGCTGAGTAAACACAAGCACCTGAGTTCAAGTTCTAGCGCTCATGCAAAAAGTAGGGCTCAGTGACGCTTGGATCTCTGAGTCTTGTTGAACATCTATTTCTAATTATCACACTTCATGTTCAGAGCTAACACATGGACTCCATACCCCTCATATGCTAACACACACACACACACACACACACACACACACACACACACACACACTGACATGCACACACACATGCGTATGCACAGAGACAGACAGACAGACAGACGGAGACAGAGAAGGCCCAGAAAAGGCTGCTTTGAACAAGTCTTTAGACCTGTGACCAGTTAGAGGCTCACAGCTGGCTGTCCTCCTTGGTTTCTGTCTTCGAGTCTGACTATTAAAAGTTGCAGAAACTGCTTAAATGCTACCCTTTCATTTTTAACAAACAACCTGGGTTTTCTTTCCCTCACAGCCTCTCTCTAAGGCCTCACGAGCAGGTGTTAGGGCTGTTTAGATCAGTGGAGCAGCCCCATGGGACAAACTGTTCAGAGGAAAACAAAATTGAATATTTTCCCTCAACATTTGGCGCAGATAAGATCTCTGGGCAAACACGACATTTGTCTCAGCATTTCATAGAATCCCAAAAATCTTAGAACCAAAGTGTGTCAAGCTTTGCTTTTCATTGTTGTGATACTGAAAAGACAAGATTCTTGCCCAATTCTAGATGTGGTTGTGGAGATGCACAATATTAAGCAGAATCGCAGAGTATCAGGGAGACAAAGGAAACACGCGTGGGCTAAAGACAGGCGTGGGCTGTCTTTAAATGATAAAAGTAGGTATTTTATTTTACAGCCTTCCTGCTCGAATTTAACAGGTTTATAATGGAAGGAAGAACACATAGGCAAAACACTATGTACATCCGTGGTCTCTGTGGCTGTGGATCGGCGGAGGAGTACCTGGTTAGCATGTGAGGGGCCCTGGGTTCAGTTCACAAAAGCACTAAGACAAAAGTGTGCTAAAATGCCTGTAGCATTTTACAGGTATTGTGGATATGTTAGCTTCTCTATACTCCCTTTTCAGCACCGTCAAGAAAGCTATTAGTAGAACCAAATAAATTCCATCCAGGTTTAACAACAGTGCGGTAAATGCTACCTGGAAGGCGCTCTGTGTGGTTTTATAATAAATACTTTTAAGAATTTTAAAGTGATCGTCTATTTTATCATGAGTTTCAGAAAAGCTTTGTCTACCAAAAACTGAAGACGTCTTTCTAGTGGAAACTTAAGAAGTAAATAACGCTTTCCTGAAATAGCACTGAAGCCTTTTGATATTTTCCCAGATGTTCTAGAAACCCGTAATTACTTCTTCCTTATCTTTCCTCTCACACTTCTCATGCATCACATATAAAAGTGAGGGGGGGGGCGGAGAGAACCTTATTTGAAAATACTATTTTTACCCCCTCTCAAGACTGATTAGCTTCAAATAAACGGAACTTTCATCAAGAAAGAGAAACTAGAGGAGGAAGAGAAGCAGCAAGGCAAGGGAGGGGAATCTGTAACCAGCTCCTTGAAAGGTAACCCTAAGGGAGACGTTCCTGGTGACCTTTGTCAAAGAAGCCGTTTAATGCTTTTACACTTCAATTTCAACATGTTCCAAAGAACTACCCTCCTACCTGAGTGCTACACCCAGTTCCCCAAAGTGTCCTTGTGTGACACCAGGCCCAGGGTGACTGTCCACTCACAGTGTGATGTGATGTTCATTTGTTCTGGTGCCGAATGTATCTTTCTTCACAGAGATTCTGATTTAGTGATCACTGATCATTTAAATTTGAACAGGTGTTGCAGCACATTCCCTCAGCACAGCCTCTCCATTTTCAGACGATCCTCTCTTCTAGGATTGATTAGTATAGCTTATTTCAGGGGAAAAAAAGGTATGCTGAATAGAAATAGCTAAGATAAGAACGAGCCTATGGCTGAAAAAATTAACTTTAAGTTGTATTTAGATCATTCATAGAAAAAAAAAAAAGCCCAACTCAAGTACTCCTGTTTCTGTTAAAGTAAGAAAGTGAAGCATCCGGTATGGTGGTCGTCTTTTTGATATATTAAATTTACCAAAATAAATGTGTGTAGAAAACATCATCCCAGGTCTTTGTTAACTAAGGTATATATTATATACAGGAAACATCATCTCATAGAACATACTTTTGAATTATATAGACATAATTGCTGAAGAGACGTGAAGCATATATTATTCATATATTTATTTTTTTTTTGTTATTTCTCTAAGGCAAAAACAATGCCTGGTATCGTTTGTCTCTGATTCTTTTACTGGACAGTCAAAGTAAGTTCCCTAAGAAAGTATTCGCGATGATGCTTCATTAGAGAATGACTCTGGAATCAAGCATCTGTAAGTGTCTGTCAAAAAGATTCAGGGCTGGCTAGGAAACTGCATGGTGACCAAGTGGCCAGGATCAAACAGGACACAGACATTTCAAAAGTCTTCTCAGTTCCTCTAGAGAGCCATCATGTAGATTGAGCTAAGCACCCTTTAAGAACGGCGTCTAATGTTAAAATTCTATGATAGTGTGTTATATTCAACTGCGGCTGAAGCATTCAAGAAGAAGTGGTTTGAAAAACTTGAGTTTAAATTCTCAGACTGGATTCGTAGTGATCTCATAGTAGCCTAGAGAAGTGGGAGGCACTATGATGCTTACTTGACATTGTAGGGTGTGTGTGTGTGTGTGTGTGTTGTGCATGTGGTGTTTGTGTGTGTGTGTGTGTGTGTATCTTAAGTGTTTGTGTGTGTTGTGTCTGAATTTGAGGATCCATTGAAATAAGAATGAATTATCATGAAAAGAATTATCAAAACAAAGCGCTGAAAACAATTCTTAGTAGGATTAGAGGAGCCTTTTGGGACCACTACAAAAATTAACAGAAGAAATTATGTCAAAACAGTTTTGTGGAAGGGTTTGATACCATCTCTTAGTAGTATTTTTCTCAGAATTGAGAGGAAATGAATCAGCACGACATTGAATCGAGTATTGTGGAAGAGACATTTCAGCCAAACTCTGTGTCACAAAATTATAATGAACTATGATCAAAGTATAAATGGCATGTTTCTGTATACTTGCACTGCATTACCACAAGTGTTTATAGTGATCTCTGAGTAGTCTTCGAACTTCTTATTCACAGGGTGCAGTTTCCAAAGCACCGGCTTCACTTCTAGGGCATGTGTGTATTTCTTTTGTGACATCATCTTCAGTAACTAATATCAGAAGTAATTTATATATAATATCATGCCACACTGTCCAGAACTTTAACTATTTCTTAAGCATATCAAAAGCCAGAAGTAAAATCTTTCATACGTATAAGGGTGTGTCTATTGGGGTACCCATCAATACACATACCACTTCCAATTTATCCCACGCATCAAGTTCAGCTATCTTTGGGATCATGTATAAATTATTAGGCATATAATGATCTTTCTGGTGTCAAAAGTCATTTTTATAAGAAACACATGCAAACCACTTTGGGAAAATCTCTTCATGAAATACATGTCAGAATAATTCATTCCGAGAAAGGAAGGACAGAACTATATAAAATCAAATATTTTATATTTAATCTGAATTCACCCCTATGATTTCTAAAACTCTAGAAGTAAGAAGTGGGTATGAGAGCAGTCGATCAAAGCAGGAAGTAATAAATACAGACCATATAATACTTTAAAATTTCTTTGCAAATCATGTAATTTTCAAAAGGGTAAGAGTTTTGTTTTTATGGAATTTTTTTAAAAAAACTAGATTCATTTTGTTGAAGAAAAAAACCTTGCATTTTAATGATGAAGAAATCATTTGGATAAGTCACGGATGGGGAGAAAATCATATTAAATAAATACATTTCAATGTGTATATATAAAGGCTCATCACTCAAACTTCCTATTAACATATCTTATTCTTGGAGAGCTTATTTGAGGTTAAGATAGACAATATTGCCAACAGCAGTAATAATATGCAAAGCCATTAGTGAATACGGTCCAACATAAGGATTTTGAACTCAGATCCTCTAATACAGAGCAGTGAGGTACTGGGGCCACTCGGCAGCTCTTGCTCACTGGTAACCACAGAGCCCGGAAAGACTTCAGAGCTGTGTGCATGTGCGCTGAGTGTCTCTATGCCATGGTGTCCACATCCACAGATACAATACTATTACTTATCTCCTTTACTCTCAGCCTGTCAAAAACCCTGTCAGCAGCAGGGGCGATAAGGGGGGCATTTTAAAGAAGATACTGGAGTCTTAAGCCTCTTAATGTGCCAAGACTCAATCCTATGAAAGCAAACAACTTAAAAGGGGGTTATACTGCTTAGGCAATCACTGAGGGTCCTTCAGTTCTGTTCTAGCTCGAGCTGGTGCTCAAGTCTTCTCACCCTAATGACCCCCGAAGTAGGCCCTGGGGACTGCAAAACAAGGCCGTTACACAAGGCAGCTTGCTAATTGAGGAGTTGATCAGGGGTAGAGAAACCCAGCCTAAGTGCGTTGTGTCCAAATCAAGCATGACGGGATTGACGTGGCTAAATCACCGTCTGGAGGCCACTCCACGCCAGGAGCAGCCTGGTTTTTCACACCTGATAGGCCTTTACTCCGTCTAGATCAAGTCCCATTAAGAGAGGAATAGATTACGAGGCGGGAGTCCATGCCCCAAAGAGCATCGCTCCGTTGCCTAATTGCTGCGTCTCTGCTTCCCGGAAGGTACCCGGATATGCTTTAGGGACCTGGTGGTTACTTGACTTTCTTGGACAATCGTCTTTTTGTAATCCTTCTGCCCACTCACCCTACGACAGAAATGCAGCAAGAGCCAACCCTGGAGTATTTTGAATCAAGGCAGCATGGCTGTTAGATACTAGGTATAATTTATATATCACAATCCCATTGGCTGAAGGAGCTACAACCGGAAGCGGATCCAGCATGGGTGGAAATGGTGGGCTCAGAGTCGCTTCTTAGAGGCAGAAGGGTTGCTAGAGCAGAGAGAGTCCTCCTTTTGACCTTTGGGTCCCCAGCCTGGGATCTGCATGTTCCTAATCTAGATTCTCCTGTGACAGATAGCGTAGCCATTTTCCCAACAGTTCAACCTGGCAGATTAATATTATGTAGTATCTTTTACTCGTCTATTGCTGATGGGGGGGGGACCACTTCACCAACAGTGTGTTTCAGATAGAGAATAAATACTGAGTTATGAAAGCCCCCTTTAGATCCACTTGTTTGTTTCTTCCCTCATTGGGAACTCCCATGTTCTCTCTAGTAACAAGTGGGCACGCAGAGAGAAATATCGCACATTTCTAGACATTTCAGATTTATTGGCCACCAGGAAGGAAACTGTTGAATCGTTTTTCCTTTTTTTTATGTTATTTGTAGTCTTTTATTTGTGTATATGTGCATGCAGACGCCCCTGCATGAGTTTATATGAGTGCCCGAGAAGCCTAGATGTGTTTGTCAGATCCTTTAGAGCTGCAGTTACAAGGTTGGTGAACTGCCCCAGGTGGGTCCTGGGACACAAACTGGCCCTCATGATTGACTGGGTCTTGCTTTTACCCACTGAGCTATCTATCTAGCCTCCTGTCATATCAGTTCATTCTAGGAAAACGGAATACGGGTGGTAGTGTGTGCACAGGTCGGTAAACTAAGGGGCAGAGGGAGCTGCCTCCCTCCTCAGGATCTTACCATCATTAATAGCAATCATGGAATCATAGCAGAGTTTATGTGTCCTGACAGCCTACTGCTGCTGTCTTCATCTGGGGATTCCCTCACTCTCAACAGAAATATGTATACGGTGTGACAATTGCTAACAAGGAGAAACAACCAGAAACACACAGGGGAAAAGGTATTCTCTCTATGAAAAGACAGGGAAATCCATAGTGTTACGTGACCCAAACACTATTGACTTCTGAGTTTTAATCTCAACGTAACCTGTGTCTGTCATGTTTTTCTCTGAAAACCTCAACGAGATCATTTGCAGCACTCAAAACAAGTAGGTAAGTCCCATGGATAAAACCCACCAACAAGGAGACTTTCTTTTTTTGCAAGACGTAACGTATAAGATCAATTTCTCTACACTCAGGGGGAGACGGTCTAGAGGCATCTTTAATGGCAGAAGCAATAGACAGAGTCGTCTCAGATAATCTCACATCAGCAAATTAGAGAAATCAGTCAACAGGCTTCCCTGTGCTCACATTTAAAAAAAAATAGCATCTTAAATCAATATCAATACGAGATCAGGTCAATGACGTGGGGGCTTAGCCTGTAACAGCCAGTGTCTATTGAGCACTGTCTCCATACCAGATATTACGTTAAGCGTCTCACCTGGGATATCTTGTCTTCAATCCGCGCAGCAGTGAACAAGGCATATGGTGATACATTTCCCCATTTTACGTATGGAAAAATGGACGAGAGGAATTATGTACCACACTCCAATTACACAGTCAGTGGTAGGGCTAGAGTCCGTGCGCTAAACTGTTTGAATTACCCACCCGCTCGCACACTTAATTCTCAATAGGGCAACTGGAAAGCACAAAGAGGTCATGCAAGGGGACCACCTCTAAGGTTCCCGCATTACTCTCTGACCTCCACGACAAGATCATACCTAAAGCGAGTTTCCTAGTCACTTATTTCTCTCTACAGAGCATTCACTCCTTTTGCAGACTACGTCCCCCCTCCACTGCCATTTCCGAGGCTCAAGCAAATACTGGAAAGTTCCTCAACATCTTCGAACCAAAGATTCCACATCCATCTTGGTGGCGCCTCTCCTCTGGCTTCCAGATCCAATCTTGGTGCCCGCTCACTGCCTTCGTTTCTTTCCTGGTGACCTAGCTCTAGTGCGCACCTCCCTTCTGTTGTACGAAGGCTACCCTGCCATCTGACTATGCTTTCTGCCAGCATGCCTTGCCCCACTCTCCACTCTCACTGCCCTGCAAACAGTGTAGCCATTAACCTTTCCGGGACAGAGGTGCTAAATGTTTCTCTTACCTAGAACCCTCCGTCCTCTCTACACGCAGGATACATGGAGGGCAGGCAGACTCTGGAGCCCTCCACTCTCGATCCTTGGCCACGCCCCACCAGTGCATTCTGGCTTTCCTCTTGCTTTACAGTCTTCCTCCTCTTGAGCATCGCCTCCTTCCTTCTGCTCCCTCCTGCTGAGACTACGCTGAACTTACCCTCAGCAGAATTTGAAGACAGCTTTCCACATTTAGTTCAAATGCCACCCCATCTTTGAATTTCCTCCGATTTCCTTCTGGGAGAATGCACGCCTCCTTCCTTTAGATATGAAAATGCCTGTTTTCGTACAGCACAATGGTCTTCCTGAATTTATATCCGCTTATGTCGTTCTGCTTGTCTCTTCCTTGCCAGATAATAAGTTCCCTAATAGCTTGCCCTCTCCTTCACCCAGCACCTAACACATGTGCTATTCAGAAGCTCACCCCAAATTACTGAATTATAGGGTAGGGATATAACTAAAAATTAGCATGTCCCCCTGGCTGAACGTGTAGATTTCATAGGGGGATTTTACTTACACGCACAAGATTAGCACTACCGATTTGCAAATCCCATTGTGAACTTGGGGTATAATGAACACGACCTCTCCCGGTGGAAGTCAAAAATGAAGTATTCGGAAACTGCTTTTTTTATTAAAAGCCAATCACAGCATCCTCCCTTGCTCTTTCCTGAAGCATTTCAAGGTATCTCTTTGAGAAATAACTCATAAGGGCAGAACTGTACTATGAGGCAGGACCCACATCGACTTGCGGAAACTCAGCGTCAACCTTTGATCGCATCCAAGATATTTCATGTGATGCTCACACATCAAAACCCTGATCTTAGCAGCTGGAGAATATGTGTGCCTGGTCTCATCTTTACCATCCATGACCCCATTACACCGAATAACTTGGGAGGGTTACATCCGTCTCAGGCAGGTAGCTCAAAATACAATTCTTTGTATTGTAAGGAAGAAGGCTTTACTCCCAAATCTGTATCTTTAAATGTTCTTTTCATATCCCAGGACCATTGTATCCTTCCTTAAAGCCTTCTTCCATAAGCTTAGTTCTTAAAACTGCACTCCTCTAACCAACTGGTTAGTAGTTATTAGTTTTGTTGTTAAAGTCACTTCACTGAATTTATTTAGATGCTCCTGAACATTTTAAGCAAATCAGATTTCCCCTTCTCCAATCAATATTGAGTTCCTCGGTGTTTGATAAGGTATAGGAACACAAATATAGCATTTCCCTGTTTGCAAAATGCTTTTAATCTGGTGCTGCAGCGATGGACAGGCAGGAAAATAATACATTTTCTTCTAGTACTATCTAGAAAAGGATTTTTCCTTAAATGTGAACTTCCTAGTTTTACTCACTTGCTCCATACCCCACGCTGGCCCAGTAGTACCCACAGGGTTTGAATCAGACAGCCCGCAATGGCTTCCTGGAGAAGTTCTAAAAGCCCACCATTGACGACATTTTCCTTCTAAACAAACCAGTCACTGTGGTTGCCGTGATTCTGATGCCCAAATGTTATGCGTGATATGCTAAACTCGAAAAGTGCCCTTCATGGATGGGAAAAATTGGATTTAAATAGGTCCTCTATATCCTGAAAACTAGACACCTTATTTGCCCAACCCATTTCCTTTATTTAAATTTTACACCTCATTCAAAACATTCACTATCTAATATGTACACTCTACTTATCAGTTAGACCAACCACATCTCCTCCTCTCAGGTATTGTCCAGGCAACAGAAACTGTGCTTTCTTTCTTTTTCTTTTTTCCATTTTTATTAAATTGGGTATTGCTTACTTAAATTTCAAATGTTATTCCCTTTCCTGTTTTCCTGCCCCCATCAGCCCCCTAACTCCTACCCCTCACCTTCTATAGGGGTGTTCCCCTCCCCATCCACCCCCTATTACTGGCCCCCAACAATCCCCTACACTGGGAAGGTCCAACCTTGGCAGGACCAAGGGCTCGTCCCTTCCACTGGTGCCCCAACAAGGCTATTCACTGCTACCTAAGCAGTTGGGATTCAAATAATCCTTGTACTTCAGTTAAACTTCGGAAGGATGGACTAACAATCTAAATTAATGTTGAAAGTTCGTTTGAGAGATCCTAACAATATTATTTTTACTTTCCAAATGTTGTAGGGATGACTCTAATTGGAAACTTAAAAAAAAATTACTTAGTTCACCTTAGAATATGAAAACAACTGCCTCTCTCTTTGACTTAAGGATGATAGGGAAGAGAAAGATGAACCAGGTGAAAGTTACAGAAGAATTTGGAAGGGAGTGGGTAGTTGTGTTTTCTATGGTGTAGACTCACATCAGTCTGGTCCAGCTAGGGTCCGACATCAAGTTATTAATACTCTAAAACATTACAGTCAGACCTGCATTTGTTCTCTAAAAGGATATGTTCACAGGGGAAAGGTGTATTGTTATGTACTTGAAGTCTCATTAGAAATAAGAGCTGAAGGAAAGACCACTGGGCTGTTAAGAGCACTTGATGTTCTTCCAGAGTGTCAGCATTTGATCCCAGAACCTACAGGGCAGCTCATAGTCTGTAACTCCAGTTGCAGGAGGATCTGGTGCCCTCTTTTGATCTCTATGGGCACTGCAGGCACATGGTTCACATACTAAACATCCATACACAAAATGAAAAGTGAAAATAAGTAATGGATGGATAAATAAATAAATAAACAAGTAAGTGAATGAATGAATGAATGATGAATAAATACATAACAACTGCACTTAAAACAAAATAAAAGTAAATAGAAAGGAACAATTTCTTTATTTTAACTAAGTTGTTAAAGTCTGATATGCCCTTTCAACATATCACTGGTGACCTTTTCCTACCCAAACACTCTTTGGATCCTCAGTTTTTCTTTGAAAGGACTGATTGTATAGATCATACATTTCCATATGGTTATTTTGGAAAGAGAACAAAATGTTTTCTCATTTCTCATCAAATTTATATCTGCCCTTAGACATACATTATTTAGGTGTTTGGGGCAACCATCATGAAATGATTTATTATTATATTTCTAAGAAATTTAAGAAAACCAGAGCAAAAGATTGCCCAATATTCTCTATTTATTCAGAAAACTATGAACTGAAAAGAAAAGTTGATATACTTTATAGAAGTCTTTTTGGTGAGCCTCCAAGCAGAGTTAAAATCTACCGTGTCTGAGGCCATGATGAGAATCAAGTGCCCTGACCTGTGACCTGCCACCTGGGTGGCAATTCAGAGGTGGTACACCATTAGCTTTAAAAGTTGACACGAACATACAAGAAAGTAGTCATCTTGCTTCTTATTGCTAGCATATGGGGTAAGGATTTGAAGTTTTAAAAGAAGCAAGAGAAGCTCGCTTTCTTTGCACGATTTTAGACTAACATCAGGCATTAAGCAGTACCCAAGTGATCAGACACTGAGTAAAGAAATACCTCCCTGGAATCTTCTGGTGAACAAGGAGCTCAGTGAGGAGAGGCCATGAGCAAGGCTGCTTCCTCCTCCTCCCTGGACTCCACATATCTTACAAGGCTCTCAGTATGAAGTCAGCAAATTATTTTCTTGTTTTCCCAGCAGGAATGGTATTTCAGGGCAACTGAGAAATTTCACTAGCTGAGTGAAAAGGCATACTTTACAGAAAAATATCAGTAATAAACTTAGGTGTGACAGAATGACAGGATAATTTTCTGAGTTGGATGAAAATTGTCATTTATTTTAGCCACCCAAAGTGAGTGGTCTGGGGCTGGGAAGACGGATGAGCAGCTGAAAGCACTGCTCCTGTAGAGAGCCTGGATTCAGTTCCCACACCCATGGGGAGTGGCTCACAACTGATTAAAACTGAAGGTAAGGTTTCTGATGCCCTCTTCTGGCCTCTGTCCGCACTTCAATGTATATGTGCATATCCATCAGTGCAGACAAAGACACACATACACACATACACACACACACACACACACACACACATGCACACACACACGTCACACACATGCATACATACATACACACACGTGCATACATACAGACACACATGTGCACAAACACACATACATGCACATGCACACAGACATGCACACATACAAACACATGCATGTGCATGTGTATGGGCATATACCCACACACATTTATCAAATAATTAAACTTAAAAAAGGATCAATAGAGAGCTATGCATTGTTCTGCAAGTGAGGAGGCCCAGGAGTCTGTCTGGTCATACTAAGAAAGTATTGACTGTGGAAAGCAAGCTTGCATCACCAGGTAACAGTGATATAACATGAATTACATGCTTTCTCACGTATGTGATATGAGGAATGTATCATGGATTACTGGAAAGAAAATGTACTTGAAGGCTGCTGATACTGTGTACCAATTCTATTTTCATATGATTATTATGGGTAAGGGAACAAAATCACTGACCTCACAAGGATGGCTCCATCTCAAAAAAGGTAGATCGTTCTATATGTCAAGTCCTATCATCTTTAATAAAAATGCCATCAGAATCAGAAACCGCCAAGATTAGGAGAGATGATAAACATAACAGCATAATATGTAAATTACATATTTCATAAAATGTAATGTAAAATATAACATGAAATGTAATCTTGAGATCTTGATTTGGGACTTGTATGTGGAGGGGCCAAATGAAGGAATCTGGATAGAGATCAGATAACAGGTTAAGTAGCAATTTGTTACCACATTGCATATAACAGACTGAAAATATCAGGTTTCAAACAGTAGCAAAAGATACAACCTCAGCTGAATAAATATATACAACTGTATTTTTAAAGATATAGATAGAGAGATTTAGAGTGTTAGGAAATTAAACATCAGGAGGCTCTTGTAGGCTTTTTCTTGCATTTTTGTCCATCTATGGCTTTAACTTTTTCATACCGTATGTGTATTTCTTTTATAATAAGAACATTAAATTTGATGAGAGAAAAATACAGCATTGACCACCTACAACTGATAATTGCTAACACTTTTTGTGTTACTATTTCTCACTCTCTTGTTAAAAGATATATATGTGATTGGCCATGGTCAGTGCACACTGCACATTAGTTTGCCGTGTTCCCCTCTACTTTGTGAAATGCAGTTGTAGTTATGGTACGGACCCATTGAGATTTGATCTATGGTCATGTTGTCCAACCTAAAGCTTTTCATGTTTCAAAGTCCTATCATAAAACTATGTTAGTTATTAAAGGAATATATGTAAGGATCAATTATCCATTAGTATATGGGAGTTTCGCATGGGTTGAGTCTCATATTTAAAGTACCCACGCAGCTTCAATTGCACAGCCAAGAAAGGTGTGCAATGGTCAATACTTGGCAGTACAAGAGAGTAATGTGTGTTGGTTGAGGTTTAAAGGCCACCAAAATACGAGGAGGACCTGGGAGTAGTTGTGTGTCTATAATCCCAGGGACCGTGTAGCTACATCAAAAGTGTAACAGAAAAAGGAGAAATAATGGCATTTCAATAAGACCAGGGTTCCCATGGTGTCATCCTTTCTAAGTAGTTTGTGAGAATGAGCCACTGGGAATCCATCAAAATGGGGTAAGATTGTGGCATCTAAGAGAGTAGGAAGCTTTTACAAAGGAGAAGGCAGCAGTATTGGAAAATTAAAATGAAAAAAAAAAAAGACTGTAAGGTGATTTCTAAGAAAATGCCCTTGGTCTCAGGAATTAGTTATCAGTGAGTTCAGTATCAGCAAATGGGGTTGAGGAAGTGCAGATGACAGGAATGGAATATTCTTTTTAAGGAAAGAATCCTGGGAATAGAAAGTTGGCTCAGTGGTCAAGAACACTCACTGGTTTTGAAGAAAACCCAGGTTTGGTTCCCAGCACCCATACAGTAGTTTATAACTACCCATTAATACACTTCTGGGGGTCCTAATTTCTACGGACATCAGATATGTATGTCATGCAGACATATACATGAAGACAAATGCTCATATACATAAAGCAATAATATAAATAAATCTTTAAGAATAAGGATCCCAGACAGTAGTGGAATATGATATTTTCAGCACACATTTGAAAGAAGGAAAAAGTAAACTTTCCGAATTGAAAAATCCTATCTATATCCACACACTGAGGAAAGGGGAAAAATACCTTCTAAAGTAAAGATCCCCAGTGCAGGAGGAAAGGAAGCCAAGCACATCAAACTGGGGTTGAATAAGATCTATATTGTTCATCATCTGGATGAGTGTGATGAGATTAGCTGTAGATGCATGAAAAGGAAATGAAATAAAGATAAATGGCAGCAGGAGGAGGAAGACGCCCAAAATGCCCAACAAAAAATGTAGCAAGTGTCAGTCTAGATACTCTTGGGTCCATTTTAGCAGCTCTTAGGCATAGATTAAGAGAAGACACAGAGGTTACTACACCTGTGCCCACTTCCCAGACTGCCCTCCATTGGAAGACAGACAAGACACAAGAAATGAGCTTGGAAGGCTGAGACCAGCATGATCAACTGGTGGGTTTCCAATGGGTAAGGAAGGCCAGGAGTCTGAAATACTTCACTTAGTTGAGAAAGGAAACATAGCAGGACAGTCGAGCGTTGATGTAATGGATTAGCTATAAGACAAAATGGTATGCTAATGTAGTGTACAGTATATATTTCTGAGATGAAATGTTTTGTGCAAGGAAAAGACACTGTACACAATCCTGAGATGAAAAGCTGATATTTAGGATACCAGAGAGATACCAGAGATACACTAGGGCTTGGTTTCAGCTATGTGGGCTATACTGAATAAACCTCCTGGAATCATGAGAGAAAGCAACATATAACAGTGAGGAAGTATAAAAAAGTGAGGCATGTGAGCCTGGAGGAGTTTTGTTTCAGGAAGTTGGTTTTGAATGAAGATGTCTTTACATGGGTTCCTCTTGGTTTCATAGAATGTGAGATGTAAGTGTCATGGTGCCTTGCCTCTGCTGACAGCTGAAAGGAAAACGACCTCTTTGGAATGAGAGGTAAGTTACAGTTGACGCAATGGTTGAACCTTAATTAAGGTGATGTTTTGATTTTGATTTTTTTTAAGTGTCTTAACCAATGATTGTGGATACGAGAAAATACCTGACAAGGACATTGATGTTCAGATAATGTTTATTGGGAAAGTGTGTCTGTCCAGTAGACCAACACACAGACAGAGGAAGGAAATAAAAACTAACCATTTAGAATTTATGTGGGTTGGCAGAAAAGTGATGATAACCCCTTTCTTCCCTCTCTCTCCTCTTTTCCTCACTCTCTCATCTTCCCCCTCTTTTTCTCTCCTCTTCTCTCTCCCTCTTCTCCTCCCCTTTTCCCTCCTTCTTCCTTTTTTGCTCCCTCTCCTTCTCCTCTTTTTTTTAATCAGGCCCCTCCTCCTATTTAAAGTCAGGTAGTATAAACTGGCTTCGACTCAGGATCAACCACCTGAGCCTCTCAAGGGCAAAGTGTGGAGTCATGATGTGACATAATATCAAACTTTGGACATGCCTTTTGTTGGCTAAATTTTCATCAACTTGACATAAGCTACAGTCATCTGGGAACCTCAACTGTAAAAAAAAATTTTTTATCAGATTGGCCTATAGGCAATTTCGTTAAGCATATTCTTGATTAGTGATTGACATATGAGGGTGCAGCCTGCTTTGGGCAGTGCCAGTCTTGGTCACCTGGCCCTGGATTATGTAAACCCGCAAGCAGAGTGAGCCGTAGAGAGCAAGCCTTGTTCCTGATCTCTGCTTTCTGTTTTCTGCCTCCAGGTTCCTATCCTGACTTCCCTTCACAATGGATGTTGAAGAGAGGCTGAAATAAACCCTTTCCCACCCACACACAAGTTGCCTTTTGTCACAGCAATAGAAAAGGAGCCAGGAACACCTAGTGACTGGCAATTTGAGGATAAAGAGGTCTGCTGAGATGTGCATGACTTGAAACGTCTCACATTTCTCACATTTGGCCTAGTGAGGTACCCTGAAGACATCTCCCTAAATTCCCACCAGAAGCTTGGGAAGAGGCCAGGAACTCTTTTGCTTTGGAAGGAGCCACTTGGACCTTATAAGCAGAGCCAGACCTTTCTGCTCCACTAAGCTCTGATGAGATGTTGAAGTGGAATTAGCAATGATTCATGTCGATGAGGGGTGGCGCTCCCCTTTCCAAACATTCGGGATGCTACACGCATTCTCAAACACCAGCCAGTAGATGGTTAAAAGTATGGGCAGAATTGAAACCGGAATTAGAATTCTAGCCAAGAAGTTACCTATTAAGTATCCATGCACCATCATCTTTATTGTCTTAATTTTAAGAAATCTCCCTTACAGGTACAGAAAAGGAATCATAGCTTATCCTGATATGAGAAACACTAGGTCCTCACTAATACAGCCTGCTGCACTTGAGATGGGCTGTCCCTCCAGGAAGGTCTGTGAGCCCTTATTTATGATATATTCGGTGTTCCACACTGTACTCTTACACCTAAAGGTATTTGCATGCAACCCCTGGCTCAGCCCTCTGTAAGTTAAATAATTCATTTTAATTTACATCAAAGAATCATTATAGAAAGCAGGCTACTGATTGTTGCTTTAAGGGATCACTGCCATGAGTATGTTTGCTCTGTAGGGTGATAAATTGATCATGTGTACATCATACATTAAGAAACTCAAAAGGTTGCATGCACTCTGGGCTTTATACTATGCAGGGTAAGTTCAAACATTCCCAATATGGTACCCTTTGCTTTCACCTATGTCTCATTTTAGGTGTATGATTTGGGAGATTCCTTTTATCACATCCTTCCTGCCCTCTCCCCCAACCATCTGCACGTCTGCCACATACCATGCCCTGTGCTCTAACCGCCATTTCTCTCCACTGTAGATCCTCATTACCATATTTAAATGAACTCATTTGAATAATCTTAGAAATAAGCCTCAAAGAATATACATCTCTATATATCATAATTAAGAATATATAATAACCAATATATGTTCTATATGTCTTATATTTTTAATATGTAATATATATTATATATAATGTATGAAATTATTTTTATATATTATATATTATATATTGATGTTTATATTTGATATATTATAGATTTTATATTTATATATAATACATAAATATGTTTTATATATATTAGATATTACATACATATATAACCAATTGTTGATGGAAAGTCATTTGACCCAAGATTTCTGGAAGACAAAGAAAAGAAGGAGGTGCAAACTAATGTGTGATTCACAGTGCTCAATGCAAACTGTTACATCATCACCGACAGCCCCAGGAACTTATTTGATGCTCAGATTTGGCAGAATAGTCACCACCGATTTTGTAGGCTATTGTGTGATATGGCGAACATTGTCTACAGCAGGGCTGAAGCAATGACTTGGCTAACTTAAAATTTGCCGTACCAAGTCGGAAAGCCCTGGAAGACCAACACAACAGGGGTCAAGGACAAAACCAGAGCTGTCTAGACCACTCTCAACTCGGGTATTTAACAGTATCAGATGGGATAGTTTAATACTCAGGGTTTCAGAGAATTTGCTGTAAATGCCACTTCCTTCAGTTGACGTTGGTGAAATCGAGCATGGAAAAGCAGTGCTTGAAGTCGGAAGCCAAGAACACAGAACCAGGATGGCATCATGTGACAACGACTGCATGTGGACTGAAGAGTGGCAGCTAGAGCACACGTGCAAGTGTGCGAGTGGGGAGCCTCTGCCAGAGAACAGGAAGGGTGCAGGGTGGTCCACTGACAGCCTTCCGTAGCTGGGGTTCTTTGATTTGCTCCAACACAGAGACGAATGGAAAACCCTTAGCACTGTGGTTAGACAAATTTAAAATTACACATTACCCAGGACTGAGGATGTGGCCTGGTCAGTAAAGTGAATTAGAGGACCTGAATTTGGATCCCTAGTGCCCATGTAAAAAAAATGTGGGCCTGGTACAGCCTGAATGTCTAGCACTGGGAGGCGGGGACCGGAGAGTTTCTGGGGTTTGCTGGCTACCTGCTCTAGCCAGTTACGGAGTTTCAGGCTTGGCAGGGGAGGGGGGAGAGACAAAGGACGCAGGGGAGTGGGGAAGAGGGGGGTCAAGAGGAGAGGGGAAAGGGAGAAAGGAGGGAGAGAGAGGGGATGGGGAGTGTGGAAGGGGGGAGAGGAGGAGAGAAAGAGGGGAGGGGAAGGGAGAGAGGAAGAAAGAGAGAGGGGAAGGGGGAGGGATAGGGGAGAGGAGAAGAGGGGGAAGAAGGAAAAGGGGAGGGAGGGAGGAAGGGAGAAAAGGAAAGAGAGAGAGAGAGATTTTGCATCAAAAAAGAAAGTAAGCAAGAGTGGTGGAGGAAGATATCCAACACGGTCCTCTGGCATCCACGTACGTACTTATACTTGCAAACACGCATGCGCGTGGGCACAGACTGAGTCCACAAAACTCTTGATAGCACAGATAAAACCTCGCGTGGCATTGTCAGAGTGAGGATCACTAAATTCGGAGGCATTATCTGCAAAGATACTGTCCATCTCTCGATGTCCGAGTTTAGCGGGAGCAGTCGCCTCAGAAGCTTTATTAATGGGTGCATCAAAAAGACTGGCAACAGGGAAGAGAATCCAGGACACGTATCTCTTGATGCCTCCTTCCCGGTCCCCCGCAGACACACAGAAACACATATGCAGCAGTGGTTAGTGCTTCTTTCTGCTTCTCAGGTGCCTGAGGTCGGCCACCTGTGGCTCCGGTAATCACATACTTTTGTAACATTTATTTCCACACAAAGAACACATAATCCATACGCGACTGGTTTCAAAAAATACTGGGTGACAGATTTCTTCCTAAAAATGCAAAAATTAGATAATGCATCTCATCTAAATTCATGATGTCCTCTAACAGTAGACTTGGGTGGCGGCTGAAGGACACAGGCACTCTGGTCATCCGGTAGCAGCACGAAAACTGTCTCCTCTAGAGCACCCTGTCCTCCTCCTCCTCTAGACAGCCAACATCCTCCTTGCCTCTCATCTCTGGTGACTTTCCTCTCTAGAGTCTTATCTTCTAGCCAATATATTTGACTGTCCTACTCTCACGGGACTACATGGACAGTAGCTTACATTTTAAACTGTAGTAACTGTGGGTAGAGCCAGGCTGTCAATCTCAAAGGTATTTATATAACCTACACACACACACACACACACACACACACACACACACACACACACATGCACACACACGAAATGAGCAAAGCGATTCCACTTAACCAGCTCTGACTACCCACTTTGAGAAAGTCACGGGGTGTGCCTAGGATCCAGTGCTAGCAATTTGTTACGCAAGACAGTGTTATAGCTTTCTAAGTGGCGAGTAACTGTTTAAAAATTCCCAAGCCTTCCGAAAATGTTTCACTTAAACATTCCTGCCATAAAATCTTATTGAACTGTTGCTTTCATTAATTTTCTGCAGACTAGAGAGCAAGGAACTCAAGTTCTATTTTTTTCCCCCTTTCAATGTTGCCTACTACTAGCAAATAAACTGTGGCTCTTTTAAAAATAAACCCCTGGCCTTGAGTTTTGGCCCCTTAATACTAGCCTGCATGGTTGACTACCCTTGGTGTTAGATTTTCTTAAATTGTATTGCTGTCAGTGTTTCTTTTTTTCTTTCTTTCTTTTTCTTTTTTTTTTTTTAAGCAATGGACCCTATAATAGCAAGCACTGTTCTGTCGGGAGTACGTTTTAGCAGCAGGACACAAGTATTTTTCACTACAGGAGACAAACAATGATATGTATTACATGCATTGCAAACATCGCTTGGGTACACAGGGTTCTTTTAGCATTTATCTGTCTCAGATCTCACCGTGTCCTGAAGGGGGGTTTGCAGGGGAGGGAGAGGAACCCTGCCTCATATTAGCCTCACCCCTGGCTATCATACAGCCACAGAATGACCACAGTGCTCACGAGAGCAAAAGCTTGGCTTGATAGTAAATGACCACACCAAGACCTACTAATTCACACGCAGGAAGCCTCCCACAATGAAACAGAGATCCACGCTTTTCTTTATAACTCATTTTCCAAGCATTCATGTTTGCCCGCCCCCATCACAAACCATCATCACTGAGCAACTTTCAATGGAGCATTAAAAGCTACTAATGTAGAGTTGTTGAAGAACGGGGATGGTGGTGGGTGGATGGGTTGGGGAGGGGCCGTGTGCGGGGGGGGGGGAGTACAAAATTCCCAGAGATCCCATCAAATGATCAGCGTTTTGATTTCTCCTTTTGTCTTATTTCAATACCACTATCATAATTTTTTTAAAAAATTACACAGGGGCTGGAGAGATGGCTCAGAGGTTATGAGTACCGACTGTTCTTCCAGAAGTCCTGAGTTCAAATCCCAGCAACCACATGGTGGCTCACAACCATCTGTAATGCAATCTGATGCCCTCTTCTGGTGTGTCTGAAGACAGCTACAGTGTACTTATATATAATAAATAAATCTTTTAAAAAATTACACAATGGGAAATTTTTAATTTATCAGTTTATAAGATTTTTATCTTGGTTGTTTTAATCATGTGTGCACGGCTGTATACAGACAGCTGCCTCTAAGTGTGGCACCCATGGAGGCTACAAGAGAATAGGACAGTAGATCCCCCTGGGTTGGAGTTACAGGCAGTTGTGAGATTATATAATATAACGCTGGGAACTGAACTCTGGTCCAATGCAAGAACAGTGAGCATTCTTTTTAATTTATTGGATATTTTATGTATTTCATTTCATTGTTATGTATAACACTTCAAATGTTATACCCTTTCCTGGTTTCCCCCACTCCCACTTCAATGCCCTGGCATTCCCCTATACTGAAGAATTGAGCCTTTACAGGACCAAGGGCTTCTCCTCCTATTGATGCCAGACAATTGCCATCCTCTGCTACATATGCAACTGGAGCCATTCTTAACCACTGAGCCACCCTTCCAGGCTCCCAAGATGAACGTAGATAAATTGAAGGTGCACATGTTAATTTTCAAGAACACCGTCAAAATGTTTAGAGAGCATTGTAAGAAGTAAATACTCGGGCTGGAGAGACGACTCAGCGTTTAAGAGCACCGACTGCTCTTCCGGAGGTCCTGAGTTCAATTCCCAGCAACCACATGGTGGCTCACAACCATCTGTAGCGGGATCTGATGCCCTCTTCTGGTGTGTCTGTGGACAGCTACAGTGTACTCAAATAAAAAATAAAGAAAGAAAGAGGTAAACACTCAGTACAAACATACTGATACCTTTACATCGCTCTCATTCAAGAAAATGAATGAAAAATCAAATTTATTGAGGAAATCTAAAGCAACCCAGGGGGCACTACATAGAATACTTTATGAGGCTGTGGGCTTTCACAGGCTGAGCCAGGACTGACGAGGACAAATAAGATATCTAAGGCAGCTGTCACTTCCGTTACAGAGCAAATCCAATTTCCACTAATTCCCCTAAAGAGTCAAATTGGCCCTAATAATAATCTCCACTGTTAGGATTTTTTTTTTAACGTGGCCTCAAGTGCACATGATATTTAGCTATTTCTTCATCCGTCTTCTTTGTAAATGAAAAGCCAGCGAGAGATCTTATTACAGTCGCAGCTCTTCCTAGTCGTGATTATTAATCACTCTTAAACCTCATCTTAATCTGTTTCTTTAATGTTCTTTTTCTGTTTAATTTTTCCACTACCTTATCTTCATAACTCAGCAAAGTTCTTCCTTCATAGCAACAGAAGCTGCCAGTGAGTCATCCATGAGCCTGTTTAGTTCTTTCCCAGGGCTGTCCCCCCAGTAACTCCACGACAGAAGTACTGCCACTGCTCGCCCATACACACAGACCCAAGGGCTTGAACAGCTCGCAAAGGAGCACACGGCTGGGATGAATTGGAATTGGTGCAAACCTAAAATCTAAACGTTTCGCCGTTTTGCTTCTTAGCCTACCTTGAGAACCTAGTGATCGGGTCTAGCCTTGCCTAGTGGGCAAGCTGCTGGGTGAATTGACAAGAATTTGTGTGACTAATTTTTTTTAAATAAATCGATAATCGCAGAAGATAAATACCACATGAATTGATCCTAACAGGAGTCCCTGACTATTCTGTCACTAATGCTGGTGGTGATGGGGACAAGTAAGGTGTGTGCAGCACAATGGTAGAATGATGAGATTTTAAGGCTGATGTGGTGGTTTGTACCCATTATGCCAGGATTTAGGACCTGGAGAGGCTGAGGCAGGAGAGCCGTACATTGGAAGCTGTCTGCTATACAGTGAGTTGTAGGCTAAACTGGGGTCCCGAGTGAAGCCCTTTCTCAGAAAGGAAACCAATAGGAATGCGTGTGTGGCTTAGTTAGTAGACCTCTTGTCTGGCAGCACAAAGCCTTGGGTTTGATCCAGGGTTCTGTTAACTAGGAATGATGGCCAAGGCCTGCGACACAGCACTAAGGAGGTATAGGCAAGAGGAACAGAAACTCAAGTTCATACTCAGTTACAAAGCAACTCTGAGAGCAGCCTGGGACACACAAAACCCGGGGTCAATAAACAAACAGCAAGCAGAAAGAAAAATAAGAATTAAAAAGTGAGATAAAACCCCATACCACCCCTTAGCGATGAAAGAGAAAGACTGATGATTATCTGTAGATGCATTTCTAAAACAATTTTTTTTAATGAATTAATGTAAAATCTCTCTAGAGTTATCTGTTGCAGGTCTTTGAAGATAGCCACTCCTGATCAAAAGCATGGGATGTTAGACATATTCGGCCAAACGGACAACCAATCTTGTCAAAACCAGCCTTTGTTTAATAACTATGCTTGATAAGTTTATTTAAGCAATCAACAGACCGAGGGGTCAAGGGTAAAGCAGCCATTGCTTAAAGCCAAACTAAAGTCTGTTTACTTTAGAGGAAAGTGATGGTAAGTGATTTGAATGTCAATTCAACCTGAACAAGATGGCATTGGTAAAACGTGAGCCGGCATCTAGAAGCTGCAGAGAGAAAGTCCCCAGGACTCAGGATGACAACAATGACTAATTCTTACACAGCTCTTTGACCAACACTAGCCGTGTGAACAGTATATATTGCCATCTTTGTGTGCGTGTGAAATATAGGTGCCACTGTTTGAAGTCCTGTCCAGTATCTCCCTGTGAGATTCACGACACATTAGCCCAGATTCTCAGTAAGTGTTTGTGGCGATAAAACCCAAGACCATCTTTTTTTCGCGTAAGTATGAACACTTTGAATCGTGTACAGTTCACCTTATTTCTTTTAGCTTCAGGAAATACTCGTGGTATACCTGCAGACTTAACATGAGGACTAGAGAGAGGATTCCTGGTTGAGAATACTGGCTGGACTTCCAGAGAACCAGGTCCTACTCCCAGCACCCACATCATAGCTTACAATCTTCTACAACTCCTGTCTCTGGGATAGCCATCAACCTCATTCTGGCCTCAACCGACATCAGGGTCACATGTGCAAAATGCTTATACACAGTAATGATTATATTAACATTTCAATTCTAAAACACAATGCTTATCTCTTCCTGGTGTCAGCCTAGCTCAGATGAACTAGGTCTAGGTTTAAGGTGAGGAGCAAATCTCACTGCAGAAAACATAATACATTATAATATTCAGAGTGTTATTTACTGGGTTGTTTCCAGCACTGGGGCATCTTTCCAAAAAGTTGCTTCAACGATCTGTATGCCAATTAGAGCATATATGTCAGGATAACTATTTTCTCTAAAAACAATTTAATTCCCTATATGTTTGAACTTAACTTTAAACTTTTATTTTATTTTTTTTTTGGTTCTTTTTTTCGGAGCTGGGGACCGAACCCAGGGCCTTGCGCTTCCTAGGTAAGCGCTCTACCACTGAGCTAAATTCCCAGCCCCTAAACTTTTATTTTTAAAGTCTCTGTCACTCCTTCTGTTTCTGTCTCTGTCTCTGTCTCTGTCTCTGTCTCTGTCTTTCTCTCTCTCTCTCTCTCTCTCTCTGTATGTGTATGTGTGTGCACACACACATGTATGTGTGTGTTCAAGTGTACCTCAGACCTGTACAATACAAGGTAAGTGCATCTCAAGGCCAGACTTATACTTTAGAAACAGAGAGAAAAGTCAAACTCAGTACAACGGACTTCAAAAGTTGAACACTGACAACTATTAAAAAAACTTCCACGTCTGTAATTTGTATTGCCTGAGTGAGTATTCAGAAAGATTTCAACTCTGTTACGATTTGCCAAGAGCTCATATGCTGACCGGGGGTCGCCTTTCTGAGCGAGCACTGTGGTTTGTGGTCCCACCACAGTGCCGCAGGCCTCTCCGTGGACTTGGCACTGAAACTCTTGGAAGTTCAAATCAACTTCCAACCATATCAGTAGATGTGTACAAGTGTTGACTTACACACAACTATGCAATAACCTATGGGTTACTAGCCGGTAGTCAGATCACATATCCTTGTGGCTTTTGTTTCCTATTTTATAGCTGGTACTTAACTATGATCGTTCATTGGTATGTCCAAATAAAAAGACACCGAAAGAAAAAATGACCAGTGAGTGAGACTGACAAACTTTCCCACGTGGTTCAGGATAGGAGCTCTCTAAACCCAGATGACATTGAGGAGCACTGCTCAGAGCACACGGCGTCCCTAGGGGACACCCAGAATTGTACAGGCGAATCCCACTGTGCCCATGACAGGGGCAGCAGAGCCCTCATGCTGACCGCCTTTGACTTCTAGGCCTCCTGCTCTTGCTGTGCCCACAGTAGCATCTTCAGTGCTCCTCAAATTTATCAAAAGCATTCCTATTCTTTTTTTGGTGTTCGGAATGCATTTCATATACGTGCCTCTCTCTTTTTTTATTGGTTGTTTTACTTATTTATATTTCAAATGTTGTCCCCATTCCCAGTTTCTCCTTTGAAATCCCCTATCCCATCCCTCTTCCCCCTGCCTCTTAAAACACAAAATTCTGTATACCAACTGCCTTCACTCCTACTTATTTAAGAGACACTTACTATGTCGCCCAGGTTGGCTTCAAACTTGTTACAGGTCCTCCCGACTCAGTATCTCAAGTAGGGGACTCAACTTTCCAAGTGATGAATTTAGCAGGAGTGCGTTACCACACCTGTGCTAGCATGTTAATTCTTGTTAAATGAATTTGATGTACTGAGTGCTTAATGGGGCAAATATGGACATTGGGGTAGTAAAATTACAAAAATAAATATAACATAGTCCCAGGCATAAAGCATATCTGAATCCCATAAGGAGCTCAGATACGCATTGGTGACTAGTGCGTAAATCATGTATACGCTACAGTATCAAAGCCAATGTGCACCAATGCAGATGAAATTACCATCATGTGGCAATGTATACATAATTATATCCTCTAACACTGTAACTGTAACTGAAGAAACTGTCTCCAGGAGGTCACTTCTAGATGTAGCCTAAGAGGTCAGTCCTTCATGCAGGCAAGCAATGTGCGTGCGTGTGTGTGCAGGTGCACACATACACACACACACACACTCTCTCTCTCTCACACATGCACACACACACACTCACACATGCACACGGATACTCACACAATGCACACACACACACACATACACACACATACACATTCGCACATGCATGCACACACACACATACACTCACACATACACACACTCACTCATACACACACAGACTCACACATACACACACACTCACATACATGCACACTTGTACACACACGTGCGTGCACACACACACACACACACACTATGCTCCCTGTTCTACCTCTTTTCCTCCGTAGTGACTAATGCTTATAGAACTCACTCTTGTTTTGATGCTTATTTACTCTAATTGGAATAAAACTTCTTATAAGGCAGGTGTGATTTTTGTTTTATTCAGCATCATGTCCTAGGGCCTCGATGTCCTAGAACAATGAAGATGTTTATTGCATGAGAAGGGGAGGACAAGAAAGCTAAAAGTTCTGCAGCATGTCAGTGGTACCTGCCCTTGATAGCCTGGATGTCTGTGCAAAGCGCTACCCTGGTTCAAACACAGGTCCATCCTTATCTTCCTCTAAATGCACAAACACATTGACGAAGCTCAGCTTCTCTAGAGATTTCTAACTTACAAAATCTATTTTTAAGGAGTCTATATTTGCTCTTAAAACCTTCTTTCTAAAGTTTGTCTTTTCTACATTTATTTTTCATGCTAGGGACTAACCTCAGTGCCCTGGGTATACTACGTAAATACTAGACTACCCAGCTATAGTCAAACCTCCCCCCAGCCCCTCTCTCTCTCTTCTAATTTCACCCAGGCATACACATCTCAGTTTTCTACATTGGTTTTGAATGTCATAAATAGAGTAAAAAACTTACATATTTTACTTAATTATTCAGCAAGAATATCACCGATATTTAGCAGTTGTAGAAAAAGAATTAAGTGCTAAATTCTTCACAAATTTCTCAGACCAAATATCTTAATTGTTCACATAGCAAAATGTCAATCACGACATTTTCCTGTTGACGTGTCTCATAAAATCAAGTAGGGATATCACTTTTCCCATCTCTTATTTACAATAATAAAATATCGACACTCAAATTACTTGTATTTTCTCAAAGTATGAATGCATGCATGTGCAGCCCTAAGTTTTAATAGGCTTAATATATAATTGAACTTGCCACCTTTACAATTTGGGTACACTAGACTGTGGATGGCGGTCCATACCCTTACTTAGTGTTACAAGGTATGGTAACACTCTGCCTTCTTTGTTCCCACCAACCCAAGGAAAGGGACAGAAATGGCCCATGCCTCTAACTCGACCTTTATGTGACACAATTAGTAAGAATGTGCGTTTACTGAGCAATTTATAGATGCGAAGTATCGTACTTGGGATTGTAAAGAATCCTAAAGTGGTATGATCTTGTTTTTCTCATGACACGTCAGCGTTTTATCAAAGGCTGTCACTTGTAGCTGACCCTGAGCTCCTGCTGTTAATTCTCCTGCTCAGAACCACCAAGTGTTGGGTTTGTAGCCCACGCTACCTTGCCACAGGTAACAACTGAAATAAAACCAATTAAAAACCGATTTGGAAAAACAGATTGATTAGGTACCCATATGGGTACTGCACTCATCGCAAACTGCTATTAAAGAGCATGGCAGGGTTCTGGAAGTTTTGGAAGCTGCAAATTGCCTGGCATATCTGGAAATAGCTTCTACCTTCCTGCTGCCTTTTCAGAGCCTGTGCCTGTAATGGGTGGGGGGATTCTGTTGTTCTCTGTGGTATTTGAATTCATATTAAATGTTAACATTAACATGTTTTATGAAGTCCCATGCCCCTCGCTTGTTCTCCTCACATTTGATATTTATGTTTGCCAAAACCGATCTTCTTCTCTTTTATTAATAGGATAGGCTTAATGTGAACACCACTGTATAGCACCCGTAATAACAACTTCACTTAAATATGGCTTTAGTGCGCTCCTCTGCAAATAATCCTTCAATTCCTAAGAGTCTTTTATTTTCCCAGTAGCCCAGTTGGAGAGTTTTTAATATTAAATTGAATCATAACAACACATGCTGATTAGACTCTAACTTAATACACAAAGCTTAATGTTAATTTTACAACTTCAAATCAAGGATCCTACTAGTGCGGGATGGTTATTTATCTCAAGTGTGATTTTATTTGAAACTTGTGAAGCCTACAGCTAGATGCACTGCACATCATAAAAAGCTAACCGCATAAAGGAATTCAGAAAGATTAGAACTATGGACACATTGCTGAGAACTTAAGTATTGGTGAGCATAGGACAGAAACTAAAAAGGCCCAAGTGTACGTACAGGTCGTTGACGTGGTGTTTCTGTGTGGATAGTATGTATGTTTGATTAACATGATGAAAGGGTTATGCTCAAATCATAATTCCTTTACAGAAAAATTATCCATTAGCATCAATAATAAGATATAAAATGTAAGAAAAATAAGTAGTTTAAACTAACGAAAACCCACATACATGTTACATGTTTCATGTTTCATGGTGTAAACTTTTCCCCAAATGAAATTTGCATAAATACTTTGACAGAGGGAGTACCTGCTTAGTTTCCAGATAAACTGTGTTTTTGTCATACAACCCTGACGAGAGAAGACAGGCTCAGCCTCTAGAGGAGCCGGTGAAAACGGACCCAGAAGATAAACACCAAAGGCATCCAATGGGAATAAACCCAGTATTATGAAATTTGTCTTTCACCCGAGACTAGCAAAGATGTAACATTGCAACAACACATCAGTGCTGCCGCTTACAACAGGAGGAAATTAGCTGGCTTCAAGTGTCAGCACTTCACTGGTTTCAAAGCTCAGCACACCATGAAACTAAAGAGTCAAGAAGAGAGGTGAGTGACTTCCAACAGAAACACAGATAACACATGGAGCAAAAACCATTCGAGCAAGAGAGTAAGATATTGCTGTTTTTATTTCTATTTCCCTTCACACACACACACACACACACACACACACACACACACACACACTACTTGATAAACATGAGACATATCAGCTCACTGAGAGGGTAGGGGACTGAGATGAAACTTCTGTCTATGATGGCATGATGGGATTGGGGAAAATATTTTTTTAAACAAAATACCAAAAGAGGACTTGGAAGGGTTACAGAGTAATGACAGGAAACTGCCATGATCATTTAGGTGGCTAAAATTCTTATTTTTAGGATCTGTAATTTTTATGTGAGGCAGAAAAACTGAACCACATAATACATTTTTATAATGTAAATATTCATCAAGACCATTTACAAAATTACTACTTTCAGCATATTTTCAAAAGGAAATTCCTTAATAAATTATGTTTATGCAGTCCAAACACAGCATTAAGATGTATTATTAGTCACTTAATGGACGCTAATGGTGAGCTTATAAATGAAGTACTGGCTTTACTTTGGTATTTTCTAAGAGCAACCAAAAATAGAATTCTTTCCCAGAATTCTATGTATTTATAAAGTGCAAAATAAGCGATTCCAGCAATTCTCAGATGTAGTTCTTCTAGATGCCTTTAATCCTTAATAAACTTGTAGAAATTGCTTCTTACTCTTTGCTAAGTCAGGTATGTCTAATTCATCCAACCTCCATATTAAAAACAAACCTCATTGAAGTTCAATGCATCGCAAAATGATGAAAGGAACAAAAACAAAGAGATAAATAACGTGGGATTTTTTTTTTTATATTTCCAGAGAATTGGTATTTTTCCATGAGAATAGCTGAAGTGTATAAAACAAGTCAAGAAAAAAAAATCCCACAAAACAAATAGTGTTAATTATATGAATTATGCAAATATTCGTTCATTACAGATGGGTAACTGGGGAATTAAAAGTACAAAGAGGTTATAGATAAATTTACAAAGGAAAAATTTCTACGTATGGATTAAACATTTTTAATAGACATACTTCCTCTGTACTTGTCCCTCAGGAAGTCTGCTATGAACTCCCAATTATTTTCCCAGGCAAGGAGCATCTCTCTAAGCTGTTGCACCAAATGACATGACCATCCCTTCACTAAATTGCTCTGTGCATATTATATCCTCTAAACTACAATTCAACAATACTTCCCTATGATAAAGGCAAAACGGAAAAAAAAAATCGCAACTCTCGGTAAAGCTGTAAATAATGTAAAATAATTTGGGAGAGTCAGACCAGTATTTTTCAAAAGACCACGACTGAAGTATGCTTATGCATCAAAATATGTCATTATACTAAGATCAAATAAGGCACTCCCAGCAAAAGGCCTAAAGCCTCAAATGAAGCTTGTAGAAAAAGTTTAGGTGTGAGGTATCTCAATCTAGGTAGAAGCTTATTTTATTTTTAAATTCAGATGATGAAAAGTTATTTAAAAAATAATAATGTGCTGTTTCCCAGGCAAATATTTCCATCTGCTCCCTGTTCAGAAGACGAAAGTGAGGAGAAAAGAATGAATACTTTATTTCACATTACGACAGACACTAAGCTTCATTTTGCCCAAATGAGACAGTATTAATAACACATCCCTATTTACATTTAGGGCTATAATCACCCATCAATATAAATTTAATCTTACATAAAAGCTTAGAAGTACCAGGTTTGATCAGTGTGAAATAAAGTTATAGCTAGATTGATGCTTTGCGCAACAATTTTATTTTAATTTTCTCTTTAAGAGTTACATTATTATATTAAAGTACATAAAATTTCCAGTCGGCAGAGCAAGCTTCAATCATTTTAGTTAATTGGCAACTTCTGTGGAACGCAAAGCATCTCTCTCTTTCCCAGTAGTTTCATTTTAAACAAATCATGCTCGCATATAAAAATAGCAAATTGCATTAAATTTTATATAAGACGTTTTACAGCTTCTCATATGGAAACAGCTATAAGCTGCTTTAATGGCACACGCCATTGCAAACAGCTTTGAACCAGCTTCCTGGCAAGGCACCATTCAAAGACATACCAGAGATAGGCAGTGTTGGCTGAATGCTTAGAATATACCATTCAAATCTGAATCTGCAGGAACACACACACACACACACACACACACACACACACACACACACACACACACACACAACAAAGGCTCGCCAAAGGATAGAGTGGTAAGATCTGATTTTTTTCCCCCTCTAGGTCAAAAAGTAAAGGAATTGGGACATTTCTGCCCTTCTAAGTGTTTAATGTTTATGCAAAGTCTTAATTCTAAATCTCTGGTTATCCAGCAGCTCTTCACATTCGACAAGACAGAGGAAAGAGTGCCAGTACTGACCAAAGTCTCTTAGGCACAAGTGCTAAATGTTGCTATTTTTATTCAACAAATGGCTATTCTTAGGTAGGATCAACTTTAAACTCTAATTTAAAGTCTAAAGGTGCTTTTTGTATATTGTGTCATAGAGTTGCCTTTCAAAATCCTTTGAAGAATAGAAACAACGCTGGCCTCATTTTTACCAATTCCATGTCGCAGCTTGGACACGTAGCTACCTGACTGTAGATGGACCACACGCCCTTATTCTGAAGGGAGAGAGAACTTTCAAAAGTCAATCATGCTTCTCTTTCTTCGTGGAAAAAGTTCCTCCAGGGGAGGAAGAGTGTTCCTGCAAGGAAGTAAACTCTGTCCCCTTGGATATGTCCATCTGATGCTCGTAGCAAAATAGTAGACCAAAAGATAAGCCAACAAGACAGGGCAGTTTCGGGAAGTGAGCAGCCCCACTCTGAGGACCCAGGCTGCAGCCACTAGAACTGTTCTGTTTTCCCTTAAGTGGGGCTGTGTGACAAAGGTTAAAAAAAACAAAACAAAAACAAAAACCTGTCTTGGAGAAAGACATATCACAATAATGAATACCTTCAGAAAGTATCCTGCTATCTAAATTTATGCATTCTCATATAATTTAATACCTCCAATCCGTGACTCACAGGGCTTGCATGGTTTCATTCCTAACACTGCCCTAGCCACACAGCCTAAGAGCCAAGCCTTCTAAAACTCCTCATTGTTTAAAATGAACTGTTCTTCGTTCATTTGTTTGTTTGTTTGCTTGTTTTTATTCTGTAGAGAGAAACGTTAATTAGGCTGTTAAGTACAATTGATAAAATATTTCCCTCTTCTCCAGCTATGAACAATTTTCTACTTTAGCATAAAACCGGTAAGTGGCAGTTTGTAAGCGTGGGCGATGCCTCCCTTAGCACTTGCTTTCTTAGGTACCTAGTGACTCAGAGGGACAATCTAAATCTGTAACTTACTTGTGGCTCGCTTGGTGCTGGAACAAAAAATCATATGATACTTCGAAGATCAAAAAAGCAACTATTCCGAAACAGGATTTAAGTGGCTAAACATTGCCCGTGAAACAGACAGACAGAGTACACGTGCTGAACAAGGAGGAAAATGGTTTTTGAGGCTCGGCAGTGAGACATGGAAAAGTATTTGTTCCTTAGTCGCAGCATTATAAATATCCTTACAATAAAATAAACAATCTTAATGGCTCCAGAGTCTTAATTCTGAAACTTTAATTATGCGCTGACTGTTTTATGCACATTTCCACCAACGAGTCTGAAAGCAGTGGCCAGAGTCCAAAACATCATTACTTAATGACCTTCTCCCCTTATTCTTAGCTTTGGACATTGTTTCGAATTCTACCCTCCATACATCTAACAGGCATTTGTAAATGGCTGTGTCCTATGATCTATGAATAGATTTGATAGTAAGTACTGACTTAGAAACACAGGTTCAGACTTTTAACTTCTTAGAAGCACGTCTCGTCCCTATAATGTCATGGAGGCCTATGCTTTTCACATGAATCCACATCTGTGGCAAATTCTGTGACTCATAACAGTATTTTATGCAAGCTCTCCATTCCTCATTGACACTTTTGAGGTCTTGTTGAAACGGCCCAGGTCACATTATACACAGCAAACCTTCAGCTTAAATAAGGAGTAGGCTTGCTGTTAACAACTTAGTCTGAAATGTTAACAACCCCTGGGCTGTTAACATAACAACTGGCCATTAATGTGGTAATGACCAATTTCGGAGCAAATTGTTTTTTGAGAAATGAACATATTGGTGATCAGACCATATCTGAAAGAGCAAGATATGTTTATAAGTAAGCCAGCTGAAATTAAAGCCCGGCAGAAATGAAAAGTTTTTATCTCGAAAAGTAATGTGCATTTTGTTATTTTTTTAAGGAGAGATGAACACTTCAGATAAGGAAACTATTTTGATAAATTTCCTTGGAGGAAGCATTGGCTGGAGATGGTCAGACCCTAGGTTAACAGTCTGTCCTATTTGCTACCACGAGGAAGAATAAAATAAAACAAACCCAAGGTTACTTCCTTTGATGTCCGCACATTGAAAATGCAAAACTGTTTTCCCCACGAACCAGGTAGACTCAACATTTCTGATTCAGAAATGTCTAAAGCATTCGAGCCACACTCTTTGCATTTTCCTTAAGGTTTACTTATTTATTTTACTTATTAAAATACCTACTCCAGCCCAAACTGTATAAACTCCTTGTTTACAATGGCAAACCTAAATCCACTTGAAATACTAAAATCTCGCATAATGAAAGTCAAAAGAAGTCAAAAAGCCGCGAGCATTGCTTAGCACAGACAAAGCAAACCTGGCAAGCACCATGTCAGATCACGGAGAGCAAACACAAACGCTTTATCTGGAAATGAGGCGCTCATTCACAAGGAGCACAGGAGACATTTTTATTTCAAAGAAGAAAAGTTCAAAGACGGCAGAGTTCTTTCTGGAAGGATTCTTGTTGTAAGTTAACTCTGATTAGTTTGCCACCATAATGAGGGAAGCCCTGGCTCCTCAGAGTTACTTTTCATTGTTGGCACCTTGCGTGCTTCTGAGCTCTGGGAAGTGGTAACAAGTGCTTATAATTAGCCAGGAGGCTGCAGGCACAGGCCAGAGCAACACTTCCAGGGGTGAGCAGAACTCGATAAACCACACTGGATTTCCCCTCATGCAACCACCATTAATCAAAAGATATATATGTATTAGGATAAAAATCTGACTTTAAGTAGCCGCTTTATAGACTAAGAAAAGAGGGATCAAATTTCCCAAGAATCGCCTCCCAGAATGGCCAAGATGGTTGGTATAGGGAGTTACTACCAATTCATAAATTTTGTGTCATAGGGAAAAAATGATTCAAAATAAATAGCTTAATGTCAGGCTAGAAAAAAATGATTAATTGTATCAAATATGAAAACCCAAATGATGCCATATATCATTTCTCTAATTTGATAGATCCCACTTTATTAAGATAAGTAATTTGCAGCCAAGTCAAGTCACAAGCCCCCTGAGAAGAAAATGCTTTCTCTTCAGGAGCATTTCTGTGTTGACAAAAAGCAGGGAGGCTTTGGACTAACACCTAGCCAGCATAACCTTGGATACCCCCACTGTCTGGGTGTTTGTACTTTGGAGGGTCGCAATGGCTCCCAACAACCTTGAAGTTTTTACTTTTATTCTCCATAAAATCACAAGCGAGTCTTGAGGCCGCTCAATATAGAAACAATGACTTGAGTATCACTAGGTAGGGAGACAGTCGCTCTGTGTCAGGGGTCCAAAACACTGCAGTAAACATACCAACAAATACAAACTAAGAATTTAAAACTGACTTTCTTTAATGTACGTGAGACAGGAAAGTTCGCTGACTAACCAGAACATTCAGTTCAACTAAAGTCGAACGAACTTATTAAAAGTACAGAGCTAACACATGTAGGTAAGCAACAAACTCAGTTCTCTGTCAGGCTCAACCAATTTTGCCTCTTGTGCTCTAAAGAAACAAACAACCTGGATGGTGCTTTTCATCCAAACATCCCTGGCATCAGCTACCATTTTCGATGTAATGAATGACTGGTTCTTCGATCAGACAAGCCAAATTAAAACACTTTAGATGTTTCTGTTGGCTATCCCTTAAGCAAAAGTTTGCTTGATAAAAGCCAGCATGGAGGAGGCCAGCAGTGTAACATCTTTAAGAACACCGGTCGGTAGTTAAGGAAATCAAACAAACAAGCCAGAAACCACACTTACAAATGTACTGTAAAAGGCGTCCAGCCAATGCTGGCGTGCAAAGAGAACTCCTACCTCAGGTAGTCTCTGCGACAAAGGATAAGGTTCGCTTTAGTGTACAGGGTGGAGCCCACCTCTCCCAAACGGCAGTCACAGCAGGCACACTTCAGGCAGTCCTCATGCCAATATTTGTCCAGCGCCTTTAGGAGATACCGGTCCTTGATTTTGCGGTTGCAGCCAGCACAACCTTTCGGCTTGGTGTCTGGCTGAACTGAGAGCATTTGTATGCCTGAGGAAAAGAAACGAGAAAAGAGAGCTGAGATTCCCAAGACGGAAGGAAGGACAGACAGACAAGTGAAATGGTAAAACACGGCCTCTGCACTCTTCCTTCCTTTCTCCCTCCCTCCCTTCTTCCTTTTTTGAGGGATGTACTACAATCGAACTACATTTTGGATTTTATCAAAGCCCCGTGAGAACCATGATGAGCTCATTGACAGGAAGCAGCAGCAGTGATGAATTGACGTACGACGTACGTTGGACCTTGACACTGGATAGGGAAGGTTAGAAATCCTTAATCATTTCCACAGTGTCCCGTTCTCCACACTGTGGTTCCCCCGGGAAGAGCATCTGAACAAGTGGATGGCATCCTAAGAAGCAAGAAACTGAAACTAACTTATAGTTGGCTGACGGGGATCAAAACTGCCTAACTGGATAAACAATTCACTTGATGTGCATTTGATGGGAGCAGCATACATCTATAGGGGGGAAATTCAGAACCTTACTTGGATGTACAAAAGTTTACAGATAAGGGCACAGGGCATCTAGCCCAAAGCCCATAAATCCCACAGTGCTCACTTACATCCAAATACTTGCTTCCGTGTCCTCGATATTTCAAAGTGTTCATTGTGTTAAAATAACAAAGTGTATTTATTTTCAAACACATAAGCCACTGCTTCCATTGAAGACTCACCACTTGATTATATAACATACGTTTTAATATAAAATGAGTATGGGGTTGTGCAATTTATAGCCACAAGCATACAGATATTTCATAAGGGAAAGAAAAGACAATAGAAGACTAAGTACAAGAGGGAGCAAAACTATGCACTCATCCACAAACAGGTATTCACAGAAGATGTGCGTGCACCACATTAAATAAAGGAACCTCCTCGTATTTCAGTGCCGAACTTTCTTCATAAGCAAGGAGTCTGGCTGGCTTTTATGGCTTTTACAACTCGACTGAAATATTTTCAATTAACTGAATACTCTTTTTTTTTTTTTTTGAGTTTTTTCCTTTATTGTTCCCCAGGTGTCAAACACTCAGCCTTAAAAAAAAGAGAGGAATGCTGGCCAACTATTAAAGCTTCATCTTTATCAAACCATGGGTTTGAATCACTATAAACCACCGCAGACATCATCGACTCTCTCGTATTACAGATCAGAATGCAGAGAGTCACAGGAGTGAAGGAGTCCCTTGGAAGCTGGAGGACAGTAGTGCTGTGCACCTGAGGCCAGGTGGTCTCCCTCTCCGTAACCCTCAGATCGCCCCTTAACATGGCCTTTCCTCTCCTAAAGTAAAGTTTTAAACTTGTTTGCCCAGAGATACAGAACAGCAAATATGTGTGTGTTTAAGAGAGTTTCAGAAGGGAGAAGGGAAGCCTTGGCGATTCATTTCTCCTTAAGATACGCAAACTCTCTCCTTCCTTCTGATAGCAACCCCTCATTACCTACCCTGGGGGGAAAAACAACCAAAGAAAGAAACAAATAAAACAGAACAAAACACCAACACCAAAACCCACCGACAAGGGGCATGGAGCGTCTCCACAGCTAAGCCTGCTTTCTAGCTACTGATGGCACAGGAATAGAGCATGCTCTTCGCATGTTCTTGAGCTCAGGTAAGAAAATTCCTTGTCTAGTAGAGTTGCAGAGGAAAGCACACAGGGAAGAAAGCAGCCGGGGTTGTTCTGTGTGTCTGACACTCGTGGATGTGACGCTCCGAGCAGTGGACCATCAGCCGGATTTGTGCAGAAGAGCAGGTGGTGGCCCTGTAGCCTGGTGTCTGATCCCTTTTCTTTGAAGGAGCCCAGGGCCTAGTGTAGATTAATCATAACCTTGATAGCTCTGCTAAATCTCACTGTCTAGAACTTCTAACAGACGAAGTTTCTTTGATCAGAACTAGTTATCCTTCTCTAGCAAGGTCCCACAAGGCATGAATCCCATTAATTACGGTGTACAACAGACCCAGGCGTCTCTCAGTCATATACCTGGGGATGAAGGGGGTGGGGGATGATTTTGATTTATGAAAAACAGGATTTCATGACCGCGAGCATCTGAATGTTTGTTAACTATCCTACTTATCTACGTTGTTTTTTTTTTTTTAAAAAACATCACTAAGCTAAAAGATTAAAAAAATAATTTTGGTAGTAAGCTGAATGCCACTATTTCCCATACTCACGATATATTATTATTAAGGGTAGAGGGTCAGTTACCTTTACCCAAAATGCATTGTAGCCAAGACAGCAGACACCAACATTTGGCACAAGGAATGCTACCCTGCTTGTCTTCACAAAGTGTTTTTGTTGTGTTGACATTTTAATTTAGCACTCAGAGGCCAATTAATAACTGAAACTCTTACACTCTGTTCGGCCTTGTGCATGAAAGGAATCTGATATTGTCTACCCCATCCCCATATCTTCTTTTAGAGACCCCCCTTTTCTCTTGCAAATGGAATCCGTTCTATTCTATGCATTTAGAAAAAAAAAAGACATAGGAAAACAACCACTTGGTCGTCACCACACTGCCAGGCACCGAGAAGGCAGAAAGTACTGAGCAGTCTCTGCTCCTGATCCAAAGGAGTATGTCTGGGGAGAGTTATGTGTCCTGGTCTGTGAGACACTTCCCAAGTTGCTCCTAGCCCGTCCATGGGCACCCATAACTAGTTTTCAGATTGGCATGCAAATTGTTCTGAGGGAAATTCTTACTGCCTCTGAGACCCTGCCATTCTGAGTTATTTGACAGTTTAAGGGAAATCATAGTTTCTTTAAAAAAAAAAAAGAAAAGAAAAAGAAAGAAAGACATAAATAGCAGCCTGTGTGGTGAGCTGTGCAGGAGTAAGTAGCACCATTTCATTTAAACTCTGGTGAGCTTTTAATTGCCTGGATCGCATTGTGAGAAGGCCTGCCGGTTGATTGCATCTATTATGTTCCCTTGTTCTGTGCCATTCATCCGAACAGTCTTAGCTTCAGTAGTTAACACAACAAAGTAACCACAACTCCACAACACATAGGGGCTAAAAAAAAAAATAACCAGAATAAAGAAGGATGTGCAGTGCTCAGGCACTGTGGGCTTTTTTTTTTTTTTTTTACACGTATGTATTCTTTGGACTGATGACACTGAATGGATGGAGAACGCTCCCTTCCCCTTTCAGAAGATTTCCAGAGGACAATTTGGGAAGCAGAGGAAGGGGCTTTTGGCAGAGAGGATGCTAAAATTGGGTCCGCAGGTTTCGCAGCTGGGAGCAATGACATAGATTAAAAGAATTTGGCCAACACAGCCTTCCGATTGCCAAGAGTACCAAACAAAAGATTGTCTCTCCTCCTGCCCATCTTCCTCCCACTCAGGCTCTCCCCCCACCCCCCACCCCGGATTGGAAAAACTGGATTGGGCCTAAAAGCTTGTTTCTCTCTGTTCACTGGCCCAGAGCACCCCTACAGGCTGCAGCCCCCTAAGGGAAAACAATGCAAATGGATGTCCCCAAATCTCTCGGACTGGAGCTGCTTAACTCTGTTCTGCCCCTTCAACTCCCAGCCCCCTCAGCGTCCTTCCACCACCCTCCCCTTTTTGAGCAATGGAGCTGGGAACCAATTTGATTCCCTTTTTCTCCAATGCAGCTGCAAGGCTCAGAGATACTGACATTTCCCCACTCTTATCAGTTTAATTACAGTTACCATGGCAGCAAAGTGCTAGTGCTTGGCAAAGGCCAACAAGAGATTTGCAAGACTGGGTTCAATTTTGATGCAGCTCACATGCAAAATAAAAAAAAAATAAGAAACATACATACACTCTAACAAAGAATTTCCTTGCGGAGTTTATGATCCAACCTTTTGTGGCTGTGTCTTTGTAGCCACACAGGGGTGGTTTTTGCAAAGAATGTCCCAGTATTTGTGGCACCTAGCGAGATTAATTGGTTGAAAGCAGCAGTCTTTTAAAAGCAGCAGCAACAATAATATTTCGTATCTTCAGCAGGAGAAGAGCAGGCAGGCTGAGGAGGTAGCCACGAGTGTCTAGCGGCCCCGAGAAAGTGCATCTGTGAGAGAAGGTAACCTTACCAAAACTTTTCTCTTGTTTCTGCATGAGTTGACTGAGGTGTGCCTGAGTCGCTGCTGCAGCTTCGCTTGGAACACCGAGCCCGGAGGCAGAGAGTAGAAGAGAGGAATCACTTGGGTTTGGGGCCCAAGCGTGGACCTGGTGAGCAGCGTACAGGGCCCAGGATCCACTATTGTGAAGCCACTTGGGGAGCTAGGGTCTAGTGGCGGGCGAGGGAGGCAGGCAGTGGGGGAAGGGACGAGGGAGCATGTAGAATGATGGCGAATGACAAAGCCACATGCTTCCCTCACTCTGCCCGTAATCCTAAAATCCCAGCGGCCCCTTTTAGCTTCCTGGTAACAAATGGATTTGATTAAACCGTCACACGCGGTGTTAGCATAGCATATCGTGTTCGGTATGAAAAAGATCATAAATCTGACTTGTGTTTCATAACAGCAATCTGAGTAGCCCCGGTTAAAATGTGCTGAATCTCTCTCTCTCTCTCTCTCTCTCTCTCTCTCTCTCTCTCTCTCTCTCTCTCTCTCTCTCTCTCTCTCTCCCTCTCTCTCTCTCTCTCTCTCTACCTGCCAAGATGCAGACACTTGGGTACAAGGAAGCTACCTACATTGGACACTTGTCCCCCGTCTCCATGCCCCGACCCAGTCACTTTTTGCAACACACAGAAGCAGTGTTTTGATATTAAGGTTGCATTGGGAGAGGCAGGGGTGTCGACAAAAACAAGGTTGTAATTTCAACTCTTTCTTGGGGGTGGCAGGCATAAATTTCACCAAGCAGGTGTAGAGAGGTCTGGGAAAATACCCAAGACTGATGCCACTTCCCTTAGACTGGAAGCAACACCCCACCCCCAACCTTTGCAAACTGTCCCAACCCCTCTTCCGGAGTCAGGGTGTGCGAATGCTGCAGCTCGCAATGAACTTTGTCTATTATGCACTGGACTCCTACTTGAGATGTCGCGCTGCAGCCGCGCGCGCTCCCTCTCTTCCTTCGGCATCCACGTCTTCCGCCCCACATCTATTTCATGTCTCATCATAAAAATAATGATGCCTCCCATGATTTAAACAAAAACAAACGAACACAAAACCGTCTCTGCAGACCTGCAGCCCGGTGAAAGTTGCAGATGGTTCGCGAGCAGCTTTACTTTATGCTTCATTGAGAGAGGATGGGGAAGAAGAAGAAGAAGAAGAAAAAAAAAAAACACCCAACATCCGCACACGCACGCGCGCACCAGCAGACACACACAGCACAAATAAGCCGACGCGTGTGTACACAGTCTCTCACTTACCTTCTCAATTAAGCAATACAGGGGAGGGTGTTCAGTGAGCACAGCGGCTGCTTGGTAGCGCTTCTCCTTGGGAAAGGTCAAAAAGAAACATTGTTTGAAAAAAAACGGGGGGGTAGAATCTCTATTTTTTTTTTAAGTTTAAAATAATGAGGTCCTCCAGGATCCGCCAAGTACCAGTGTGGACCGCATGCGAGCCACAGGTGTCCTTCTTTTAGGCAACTGCAGTCCGGGGGATGTCTCTCTTGGTCCTGGCTCCTGACAACTTACCCCAGCAGCGTGCGAGGAGCCCGAGCTGAAGGAAGCCCTGGCTCTCAGCCGCAAAATGCAATCCCTTCCCAGCCAGACATAATACAGCCCAAGAAAAGGTCACCCAGTTATTACAGCGCCTTGGAGCCCAGGCAGCGCCTGTCAGAACCACAGTGGAGGCAGCTCCCTTCCGATTTAAGAGTATTTACCTCTCGCCCCCACCCCTCCCTCTTCTCTCTCTTCCTTCTCTCCCTCCCTCTAGCTGGCTCCCTCGCTCGCTAGAGCGCTCTCTCTCTCTCTCTCTCTCTCTCTCTCTCTCTCTCTCTCTCTCTCTCTCTCTCTCTCTCTCTCTCTCTGCTGTCTGTTCTGCAGCTCAGTCAAATACAGCCGCCCTCGGAAAGTGCAAAAGCAGCCACGAGACAGATCCAGGCTTTGTTGCTAATTTCCCAGGGTGAAAATTGACAAGCCTGGAGTGCAGTCAGCACAACCCAGTGCATATGCTCCTGACAAACGCTGGGGACATCCCCTCCCACCCACCCCCATCACACAGAGAACGTGACCTCTGCAGGACTGGACTCTGGGAAGGACCCTACCTCCAGGACTCGCCCACAAGAAGAA
>NC_141537.1:173391641-173479141 GCF_021556685.1 Rattus norvegicus
GGCATAAGACGATGTCCCCATCTTATGTACTTTATAATTTACTTTATCCGAAAATAAATTTCAAATATTCTGTTGCCATCTCAGACATGCCAGCATACAGCCTAAAAATAGGTAAAGCCACATGAGCTACAGTGATGGACCAAACAGATTTATCTGCCATCGAACCCGTGTTCTCCACTTGGGAATCTCGCCATGTGAGACACAAGGATTTCTGAGGAGAGCAAACCCAGCGGTGGAACGAAACCTTGAATTTATCCTCCTAAGGACAGAAGAGTTTTTACAATCACGTTTTAATTTTTTTTTTTGTTTGTATTCTATACCTTTGGCGTTCTATGGACAAATTTGAGGAGCAGCAAGGGGGGCTGACAGGCCTTGGTGTGACGGAAGGACTAAGCATTTTTATAATCCAAACAAGACAGAAAGTGAAACCGCACAGTCTAATGGTCGATGTCTCAATAAGATGAGACTAAACAGAGAGGAGGCTCCAAGTCTTATTTATATTTTATCAGAGGCTGCTGTGGAATGTGAAACACAAGGAATAGCATTCTGTTAGCAGCCATTTGAGAGAAAATGCTCATCACTCTTGCATAAAATCAGTTCCCCCAACAAAGTGTATACTCCATCTCTCCTCACGCTCCTCCAAGTAGCTGAGAAGCAGAGGATATGTTAAATGCCCTCACACAAACCATTTAACTAATAAACAATTAGAGCTAGTGTTAATTCACTGACCACCTCTTACCACGGAACACACAGGCGCATGCTCACACACACACATTTTAATTTAAAAGGACAATGGATAATAATGTGAAAAGAAAATGCATTTACAGGATCTAGCATGGGGACTATACTTCAGGAAAAAAACAAAGGTATTATGATAAGCAGCTCTTTGGTTTATAAGAAAGTAAAGAACAGAACCTGGAAGTCATCTGGCAGGCTTGAGATGTCTCTCAGAGTCACCCCGTTAAAGCAAATTGCTCTCATCCTAAATAACACTGCACAACAAAAACGGAGACCTTTAAGGGCCGTCGCTGTTCAAAATGGCCTACCAAATGTTTGTTACATCTCCCAGCTCCATGTATGTAGAACAGACTTGTTTTGACGTAAAGCCACCTAAGGGATGGATGTTATGGCCTTGCTACTTCCTCTACAAGTTCTCTATGTTTGCATCTCTAGAGTAAAAGACATCTGATTCTAGAAGACATCTCTGGTAGAAAATGGAGGTGTCTTTGAGGATCTGCACCAACATAACCAACATTTATTCTGATCCTTTCAAGACACACACTTGTCATCTCTTCATATTTCAGAAGCAAAAGGTAATATGTTTATCTTAGTTGAATTCTTTGGAAGTTGGATGTATACAATGCGAAAGACACAACACTTGATTTACAATCTGCTGACTGCTCTCCTTCGAGTCTGGACTGTGCTTGGAAAGTTTATATCCATATGGCTGAGAGCCAGGTCTGGTACATAGGGTGGTGTCCAGAGAACTGTGTTTCAGGTTGAGTATGGTCTGTCCTGTCTTTATTTCCTAAGGGACTTGACTTTCAACACATTTACACCAATTGTCGTCTCCTGAACCACCACTCCCATATTTCCATCCAAGAAATGGGTGAAAGGATTCCAATCAAAGTTTAAACACATATTTATTTCTTTTGTGTTAGGCCCTCTGAACTCATGAAGATCAGGCCAAGGGTTTATTCCTTTTTAAAAAAATTGTTTTCTAATGTTAGTGACAATGTATAAAAATCATCTCTTATGGTGACTAGCTTCTAGAAGCTTCTCGAGAGTTGCGAACAATTAGTACCTAATTAAAAAAATACTAAACTCCTTAGTTAAGGGTCATTCATCATGTTGGATTTCTCAGTTCCTAAAATTCTGTAAAATTGTGTGTACTTCATTGTAAGGTAATTATAGGCTGCATCCTCTGCTAGACTGAACACCTTGAGAATGCAAATTTGTTTTCATTCCACACAGGTAAAAATGGAATGTTTTGGTCATAAAAGATATTTATTAAATGAGGATCCAGTTGATTTGAATTACACAAGGAAACCTTAAACACCTGTATGATGTTAATCTAAGTAGTTGGTAGAAAGAAAATTCTAAGCATTTTAGATCATGTTACTTAATATCATTTGTCTTCACAATATGTATACATGCAGAAATATTTCTGTAACACAGTATAAAGGTAACAATGTAAGTTGTTAGAGTCCCATTCTGTGTCAGCATCTTCAGGTCTCAGAGCCTATCACATAATGAGTCCTTCGTTTGCTACATGAAGGGCTAAGTGGAAGAATAATACATGATCAGAAATATCTAAAATAAAGTCATTATTAGTTGAAATAGGAATCTCTCTGCGACAATAAAAATGGGCGAAATTGAGGCCAGTGTGCTTCTGGAGTGTGCAGAAGATTTGAGATTCCTGTAATGTTCTCAGAGGTAATCATGTTTAGGTATCTGAGATGTGTTATTCGGTCACTCCTCATATCTGACATCAAATAGTATTTTTGCGAGACCATAGTGAAGAAGCGTTTCAGATAGTATTTGATAGGATAATGGCTGTTCCTAATTATTCCTCTTAAAATACTCAAGGGAACCTTACAAAGACAAAATATGACAAACTCAAACAATATAGGCCCAAATAGGCTAGAGTCTAGGTCGAATGCCTCCTGTCAGGTATAGCAAGTGCCTCGGCACTAGCAGTTCTGCTCAGATGATAAGTACATAAACAGGAAGACATTTTAGCTCCTCATACTGTGTCTGTCTGTACTCAGAGTATATGTCAATCAAGAAAAGAATTCACTTGTATTGAGCTTCTTCCTTTACACTGTTTGCTTGCTTGCTTGCTTTATTTATTTATTTATTTATTTATTTATTTATTTATTTATTATTTAGAGAGAGAGAGAGAGAGAGAGAGAGAGTGTGTGTGTGTGTGTGTGTGTGTGTGTGTGTGTGTGTGAGACGCTCACACACAGGAGCTTGAGCACTTCAAGGCATTTATATGAAAGTCAGAGGACCTTAGGTAACGGGTCCTTTCCTGCTACCATGTGGGTCCCAGGGATGGAACTCAGGAGTTCGGGCTGGGTGAGCAGTAGATGCCTCTACCCTCTGAGCTAACCTTGTGTCAAGGTTTGAGAAAGTAGGTTCACTCACAGACCTACAGACAAGGACATCTCTGAGACAATCATGACGACCTACAGAGATGGAATCCTTACTCTCGTGACCACATTGGTGGGAGCAGAGGACTAAGAGTGGCACTGGAGATGTGCCGGGTGCAGGAGAGGCTGGCGCCTTCGCGTGCTTGTCGGCTCCATCTCCCGAAGCTTTCGGCGAACCAGAAAGGAGAATTGGACCTCTCAGAAGAATCTTTGCTGGGAGCCAGAGTTTTTACCAGGACCCAGGTGTCTTATTCTCCTCTCTCTATGCAAAACAGTGGTCACTGTCCTCTGCATCCAAGCATAACACACCAAACCTGTGGTATGAGAGTCATGGAGGTCAATGGTGAGCCATCCAGCCATTTGTAACGAGAGGTAGGTTTGCACAAATCAAAGAGAAACAGTAAATGTCATGGGAAGAGAGAACAAAGAACTGTCAAGTGAAAGGCTCAGAGATAGTATTTTAAAATGGATTTATATGTATTTTCATTTACTTATTTTTGAGATAAAGTCTTCTTGGGTAGCTTTGAGTGGCCTGGAATTGGCTACCTTGAACAGACTGGCCTCTATGTTATCGAGATCTGTCTGCCTTTTGCCTCCCAGTTGCTGTTATTAAAGGTGTAAACCCCCACGATGGCTCCACGCTGATTTCTGATGAGACTCGAGAGAACCTGCTTGATTCGTATGCTTGGGGAGATTAAAGCAGAAGGAGCTGCGTTGGAGCAAGATTGCCATTTGATGGGGAACAGAGTAAGATCCAAAAGAAGGACGATTCGAGCAAGGGAGAATTTTAGCGAAACCAAATGCATAACAGAAAAAAATGAAAGCCAAAAATTTTAAAAGACACTGGCATCACAGAATCTTGATGAGTCTGATGTGTCAAGTGGCTAGAGCATTGTGCTGGACAGAAGACAAAGGGGTTGAAAACCAATAGAAAAGACATGTGAGAGCCCTCCTTAGAGATACGGAAACATGTGAAGCAGACATGGTAAATAAGGATATGAGAGAAGAAAACTTTCCCAATCGACCCGTGTGTTTAGATTGGATTGTATGAGAGAGTTTGCCTACATATACGTCTGTATATATACCACATGCATGCAGTGCCCGTGGAAGCCAGAAGAGAATGCTGTATCCTCTGGTATTTAAGTCATGGGTGGTTGTGAGCTGCCATGTGGGTGCTGGGATCTGTACTAAGGTTCTCTGCAAGAGCAGCTAATGCTGTTAACTGCTCACCCATCTCTCAGGCTCTGATTGCTTCTCCTACCTCCTCATTCCTTTCTCATTCCAACTTCCCTCCCTCCCTTCCCCCTTCCTTCCCTCACTCACTCCCTCCCCCATCCCCCTCTTTCTTTCTTTCTTTCTTTCTTTCTTTCTTTCTTTCTTTCTTTCTTTCTTTCTTTCTTTCTTCCTTCCTTCCTTCCTTCCTTTCTTTCTTTCTTTCTTTCTTTCTTCTCCTTCCTCCCTCCCTCCCTCCTTTCCTCCTTCCTTCCCTCCTTCCTTCCTCCTTTCTTTTGTCCATCTGTCCCTCTGTCTTCCTGTCAGTCTGTCTTTCTCTGTCATTATACTGTGCTGGGGCCTCATGAAGGAGAGGTGACTGGCACTTTACCACTGAGGCACAGCCCCATGGATTCCTTTCAGTGATACAATAGTAGAGTCACTCCTGTGTTTCCTCCTCCCTCCCCAGCTCTTACCTTTCCTCTGTTACGAAATCACCACACTTCACAGGTCTCTGTCCTCCCCTCGTGGTACAAAGGAATTTTGTGATAGGTCTAATGACCTATCTATAACATGTGAACAATCCAAGATATCGTATTTAAATAGAAATTATGTCTGAACCTTTTTTTTTTCTACAAACGATGATTATCGTTTGGCACTATTTGTTTCTTCTTACCCCATTTCCACCCATTATAACTTCTTGTTCTGAGGGTAATACTTCGTGGATTAGGAGACTTAGGAAGGTTAGAAGACTTTCAAGTCTCAACACTTAGAAATTAATTAATTTAATTTTATATTTTTGGTTCAAATTATATATTTGCTTTAGTAATTCTTAACTTTGCAGTTGCTTCATAGTATTTTTAGAAAATGTTGCTTATGTCTGATTTTATTGTTTGTTTTCAATTCAACTCTTTAATGTGGAATCATCCAATATGTTCATATCTGAGAAAAGTTGTATTTGTCCTATTTAGTTCTCAGGTTGGAACTTAAACTGGGATCTGGACCTTACAATTCTTCTCTCATCATAATTTCAGCGATAATGTGTGTGTGTGTGTGTGTGTGTGTGTGTGTGTGTGTGCTATGCGCGTGAGTACACACATGTGTTTGTGCGTGTATGCATGTGTACATGTACCTATGCATGTGAGTGTGAATGTGTGCCCGCACATGTGTGTGTGTGCCTGTGTGCATGTGCACTTGTGTGTGTATGTATGTGGGTGTGTGCCTTGAGAGTCTGTGACATGGGGATCCAATCTAGGGCCTCAGCTATTGCTAAGCAAGTGTTCTATTACTGAACTAACCTAAAAGTCCAACTGTGCTCATTTTTTAAAATATATTTTTACAGAATTCCATGATCATGGTTGCCAAACAGCGCAAGGAGCTTCTCCTAATCCCATTACCCAAGTTCATCTCTTATTTATGTGTTGTCCCATTTACTCTCTTCTGTAGCTATTTATTTATGCACACTTGCATATTTTACTTGAAATATTTAAAAATGCACTGGAGGCCTTGTACCCCCTTACCCTTAAATATTTCACCATGTCTGTCTGGGAAAAGAAAAATAAGGACTAAACCTTGACACTTTGGAAAGCGATCACCCATTTGGCATGGATGAAGTGTTAACAAATCTGACACCCATGTGCAACGTTCACTCACAGGGCAGTTACATTTCTGACTGGCCATTCAGGATGGTGCCTTGTGCTTAGTTGTTCTTCTGTTGTTTTCCTGTCACTCGTAGGGAAAGTGTACATCAACTGAGGAATTGCCTCCAGCTGCCCTTCCTTGAAAATGTAGAAATATAGTACATATATATATATATAAATTTGCACATAATATATCCTGATTAGTGTTTCCTCTCTGCTTTTCCCAGTTCCTCCCACCTCCTGTCCCATCCAGATCTACTCTCTTTCTGTCTCTCACTAGAAACCCGATAGGTTTCTAAGGTAGATCAATAAAATATAATAAGATAAGCAAAAATAAATCACTGGAATTGGGTAAAACAAACATGAGAGAGAGAGAGAGAGAGAGAGAGAGAGAGAGAGAGAGAGAGAGAGAGAGAGAGAGAGAGAGAGATTGAGATTTCCATTCGTTCCCACTCAGGAATCCCATAAACTCACTGAACTTGAAAGCCATCACATAAACACAGGAGCTGGTACAGAATGGTGCAGGGCCCTGTGCGCTGCCTCAGCCTTCGTGCACTCACATGAGCTTTGATCATGCTGAGTTAGGAGGCCTGGTTTTCTTGTTCTTCATCCCTCCCTGGCCCTCACACTCTCTCTGCCTCCGATTCTGCATGGTTCCTTGAGCCCTGAGGGGAGGGAGGCGTTTGATGGAGGCATTCTGTTTAGGGATCAGGGTTCTAAGGTCTTTCACTCTCTGCCTAATGTCTGGCTGTGGGTCTCTGAATTTCTTCCCATCCTCTGCAGGAGAAAGCTTCTCTGATGGTGGCTGAGTATATGTGAGTGTATTTGAATGTCATTATGAGTCATTCTACTGATACTTTTCCCCTTCTCTCTTTCTTTCTCTCTTTCCTTCCTTCCTTCCTCCCTCCCTCCCTCCCTCCCTCCCTTCCTTCCTTTTAAGATAAGTAGATTTGATTTTACCCCAGACCCCCTTACGCTGTGGTTTCAGGTTTTTTGACTACCTAAGCAGTGTCTGGAATGGGTTCCATAGTGTGGAGTGGGTTCGAAGACAAATCCACTCACTTAGAGATTATGGTTTTGCTTTTGAGACAGACCACCCCAAGCTTTTAACAGCCCAAGACAGCTTCCTGTGTTCACAAATAAGCTGTCACTTGAGCACAGATCACATACTACCATTCCTTTCCATGCTTCTCATTTTCTTGCCTTTGGGGCAGCGGTGACTTTTTTTTAAATAAAGTTTTATTGACAAACCATCCTGTCCATGCAGTCACATATGGTGTCTCTATGGCAACAGTGGAGCAAGTAGCTGAAACAGGAACATTCCTATTTATAAAGTGGAAACATTTTATCTGATTTTGTTCATACACACACATGTATATATAAAATGAATATTTTATAATCACATATTATATAAAATTATTATACACACTATACATATATATATAATGCCCATATATATAAAATCTGTGTATAGCATGCATGTAAGTATCTATATGTGTTCACATTCATATGGAGGGTCACAGTTGACATATGTGCTTTTCTCCATCCCTCTGTACATGAAGTGTTGAGGCATATTTTCTCAGTCCAGAAACTCTGTCATCAATCAGCTAGTCTAGTTAGCCATCTTGTCCTGTGCTTGCCTCAGGGATTCTCCCTGCCTACCTCAGGAGTGTTGGCATCATAGGCAGTCACCACACCTGCTTGGCTTGCACATGGATCTGTCGATTCATCCTCTGGTACCTACTATTTCCAGCAAGCACTTCATTCACTGAGCCATCGCCCCAAAGGGAGTCTTAAGCCTTTCTATTGTTTTGTGGCATCTGCAATTGAGCCAGTCCACAGTCTCCTTCAGCTTCCCTCCCCTACTTACTCTTAGGCGGTGTCCTTCACACCAATCAGACCATCTCTTTGGGAAGGGAAAGTTCTAAATGCCAGAAAGAATTTCCAAACCTTGAAAGTATGTTTGAGTTCACAGATAAGTTTCAAAGAGGGAGTTTGACCATCAGAGTAAGTTTTCTGTGCCCTAAACTAGGTCTTTCACCTCCTCAAGGTTAATCTTAATGTGAACAGAACACCACACATATTTGTCTGACAGAATTTTCTTGAATGATGGAAATGTTCTATCTTTGGCCTGTCCAGTACCCCAGCCTCTACCCACATGTGTAACTAAAATTTTATTAATTTTATTGAATTTAAATTTAAATAGTCATTCTTGACTAATGGCCACCATGTAATGATAATGGTATGGAAGACAGAGTACTGAGTATTTACTTTATATTTCAGGAACTCTTTTCCTGACAGGTCAGTGGTGCAATCCTATAATCCTAACTATTTTAAGTTGAGACAGGATCACAAGTTCAAAGCCAGCATTAGCCTGTAGTAAGAGTAAGGACAGTGATTTAATGATGTATTTTTATATCTAAATAAAGCCTCAAGAGGAAGAGAAAATGAGGAATAAAATGCTTAGAAGGCTGGCCCAATACCTTAGTGTATAGACTATCCTTGCTAGCTCATGAGAATCCTGAGTTCAGTTCCTAGTCCTGGGGCAGAAGGCAGGGACAGTGGAGTTTATTTTTCTGACTATCAGAGACTTAGTTATTCCTTATACCTGGATTCTCATCTTTCTCCAGGTATAGACTTATCTCCTACTACAGCATTCTTTTCTGCCTTTTAGGCTGAACTAAAGAAATTTCTGTCTGTCTGTCCCTTGTTCTTTGTTTGCGTTTTTTGTTTGTTTGCTTGTTGTTGTTTTCTGTTGCCTTTCTGTCTCTGTCTCTCATTCTGAGATAATTTCCCGCTGCTGTGGAACCCCTTAGCAGAGGGAGTCCTTGAACCTCTGACTTCTTCCTTCTCTGTCTCCTTGCAGATGTCTTCTCCACTCTCAGATCACTCAGTGGTGGGGAATCCCTCCCAGGTTTCATGTGTGGTAGGCAAGAACTTCCCAGTTGAGCTCCTGAGCCAAGGGTGTCTCCTCTCCTGTTAACACTGACAGCCAGGGCATACTTTCCTTACAGCTCAGCTGACCCACAGGAGTGCTCTTCTCCATGATCAAACTCACAGTATCTCAGGGTCAGGAACTCTGTCCAACACTTCCTTTGCATTCCTCTTGGCGATATACCATATGCTGGGCACCTGGTCGGTATTTGATAAATATTATTGCATGGGTAGCTAAAGTAGTTTACACTGGGGATCAGGATACGGGAACAGATGGAAGTCACGTGATAAAGATGCCACTTCTTCCTGCCAGAGCTGAGAGTATATTCTGGTGATTTTCCCATAAGGTTCCAGAAAAGTGGCTGTGGATTAGACCTTACAGTCAAGATGCCTGGGAATGAAAGGAGCACTTTTTTTTTTAGAAATCAAAAGGTGAATTTCCACCGTTCTCCATGCACCTCCTCTGTCTGATTCTCTCTGGCCATGCACTGCACCCAAGCCGAGCTGAGCTTCTGAGTGAAACTGTGAGCTTTCTCTCCTGTGTGTGTGGGAACCACATGGTGGCTCCCATTGCTAGTGATTTTCAGATCTGTCTCACGGCTCTGATTTGACATGTTACAACTCCTCAAAATGGTCGCTTGTGTTATTTGCAGATTATGTCTGTTTAGACTGCTGGCTGGGGCAGCTATCCCTAAACTTGTAGGGTCAGGGTAAACAAATAGCAAAATATTAAAGGATAAATAGAATATTAAGTAAATATCACAAACTGTGTAACATGCTGCTAACGATTTAGAATCACGCAAACAGAGCACACCCTCCTGAGCACCATGGAAAATTCTCTATCAAGTTGAAAATGTACAGCTTTTTAAAGACAACAGTCATTGTCACTAACACTTTTTGAAAACAGGCAACAATGTCAAGAAATTTGTTTATACATACGGAATGGATTTTAGATGTAGCAGCTAGGAAATCTCATTACTGTGGGCCTCACTTGAAGATCTCTGAGGTCCCTTCCAGCTTTAAATGCTGAATATAATTCAGAATTTATGATAATTTGAACTTAGGCGAGGCTGAAATTTACTTTTGTACGATCTATGAAGCGAGGATTTGGCAATGGTGTAAACAAGATTGCTCGAGGCTTTTAGCCAAGCTGTTCTTAAAGATTTTAACACATTGTGTGATACAAATGGGTCTAATTTCGAAAGGTCCCTCCCCATTTGTTAGAGCAAGAAACACAAGTCTGTTAGTTAGAAGTGCATTTTATTAGCAGCCTAATTGGTCACGTGCGCTCGGAAATAATACATCCGCATATTTATTAATGTCTGAGGTTTCCTTCGCTTTTATTTCAGATCATCTTCCCTGATGGTGGAAAATACTCGTGTGTTCCTCCCGTAATTAGAAATGACTACTTTTTAAATAAAATCACTCATGCTCCCTCTTTTCCTTCTCATTTTCTTGATTATATTTAAATATGTATTATTAGGCATCATTATTATTTCAGCGCCAAAACTGCATGAAAATGTGTTTTTGCGGCAATCAAGTTACTCTTTAGAGAATAATGAGGAATTCAAAGCCTCTGAAATACAATCGTAATTCTGAGAGCCATTTATAATTCTTCAAGAATGCGATAGAGTAGTGGAAACCACGAGTAGTAGAGGCTGAAGATCTGGTTCAGCAGAGAAAGCACAGACCCACGTTCAGTTTCCAGCGCCCACGCTGTGCTTTGGAACATTTACAACTCCAGTTCCAAGGGATCTGGTGCCTTTGGTGACCTCAGGGGCTCACGCACACGTACAGTATACACACTATACCCAGGTATGCACATAGTTACGGAAAGTAAAATACACGTACTTTTAAAAATAGAAAATACAAAGATGAGCTTGCTCCCGTACGTTCTTCATTTTCTCTTTGATATGTTATCATCACGATTTGTTTTTATTGACATTAAAACCATTCTCTGTTCCTACAAAGGCTAAGAAATGTTTTCTGGTGTCTGGTGGGACTCATGGTTGACATTTGGCTGTAAGATTTCACAATCTGATTTACTTACGGGTAGTAAAAGATGGACTAAAGACATGTATACAGAGAGTGTACATGCCTCATTTTAGAAAAACCTGTATGACAAAACTTTACGTCGGAAAGTCTTATTTATGGTTTGAGATGAACAACTGAAATCATTAAGGTAAAATACATTCTTACATTGTAAGAAGAAAAAAAAATCAAGTCATTACTACGGAAAAAAAATTCAGTAAAAAAATCAAATCCATGTTCTTCTATGAATACTTTATTTAGAGAACCACACTCTTTTGTAAACTTAGGTCGGTGGGAACCTAGGTTTTCCTTTGCTGTGTTCTCCTGGCTGTGTTCATGCTGATATATAAAGAGCCATCCCTATGATAATTAAAAAAGCACAACTTACTGCCATGAAAATTTGTATATTTAAATACATATTTAATCGAAATTTTCTGTTTTATTACCCATTTATTGAGTAGGTAATTACTGCTGCATTCTAACCTAAATTCTTTATATTGTCTTTTAAAAGATGTTATTCTCTCTCTCCCCTTCTCCCTCTCCCCATTCCTTCTCTCTCTCTCTCTCTCTCTCTCTCTCTCTCTCTCTCTCTCTCTCACACACACACACACACACACACACACACACACACACAGACACACACACACACACTCAGTACCAATATGTTTGATTTCCTGTGGTATTCACAGGGTCCAGAGGAGGGTGTTAGATCCCTAGAGCTCGATATACAAATGGTGGTGGGCCGCCTCCTGTAGGTGCTATGGCCTAACTTTGAACCTCTGGAAGAGCAGCAGGCGTTCTCTCCAGCTCTCTGTTTCTTTATCTTAATTCTTACAGGATCTAACAAGATAAGAACTATGATTATTTTTATTCAATAGGTAGGGAAACTGAGAACTTGAGAGAGAATAATTCCTGAGGAGATCTCATTAGTACGCAGCAGAGACTCCAACGGAATATGCTATCTTTCCCTAAGCCGACATCCTGCCTTTATAAATAAGTGTTTTCATTTATTTTTTTTTCTGGTCTTCACTCACAGTAATTATTTTAATACCCTGAGTCTCTTCACATATTGAATATATGGGTCATAAATGTTATTAAACATTGAGAGTTTTTTTTTTAAGTCTGGAATTATTATAACTCAAATGGTAAAGGGTCTAGTCCCAGGGACCAGAAATTCTGAATGACGGGGTAAACAGAATTGAATATAATTTCTGACAGATAATTCTGCTTACTGATCTAAATGAACACTATTATAATTCCATCAGGTGGTATAGAGTTCTGTTTTATCTGTCTATTTTGATTACTTTTTGCTTCCATTGGCACAGGAAAATTAGAAATGTGCATAGAACTTGATGTTTCTGGGCACGACTATCTGGTGCTTGTCTAAATTAAGGAAGGAGTGTCTATTCTCTCTGACATTTTTTCCAGTGTTATGTTTTACATCAGATTATTTTTATACAAGGTAACACTTTGCAATTTTTTATAAGGTTTAGTCTGTATTAGGTATGCACAGTAGTGAGTTTCCTTATGATATTTCTATATATGTTACTTTACTATGTTCTTACCTATGTACCATGTCTCTGCCCAAACAGGTTCCCTTTATCTAGCTGGTCCCCCCACCCGTTCCCCACACTCCCCACCTCATCTACTTCCCCTGTCCTATTCCATTGGCCTCAGTTTCTAGTTTAGTTCCAGTGCCGTTCTGTTTAGGGTGCTGTGGTTCTGTGGTACAGTTTGGAATCAGGTATGAGGATATGCTAATATTATTCTTCTTGCTCAGCATTCCTTTGGCTATTTGGAATTTCATAGCTTCCACACACATGCACATATGCGTACACACACACACACACACACACACACACACACACACACACACACATGATTTTTTTTCGATCTCAGTGAAGAATGCCATTGAAGTTGTGATGAGGACTGTACTGAATTGATGGATTGTTTTGAGTAGAACAACCAATTTCACACTATTGATACTGCCAGTCGCTGAGCATGGATTCCCTAGCCAAATTCAGGTGTCTCTATCACTGACATTAAGGAAGGCTACTGATTTATTTTTTTCATTTTTAATTTTTTTTTGTTAGATATAACTCTTTACTTACAATTCAAATGTTATTCCCCTTCCCGGTTTCCTGTCCATAAGCCTCCATTCCCTCTCCTCCCCCATAAAGGTATTCCCCCTATACATCTCCCTTACTGCCTCCCCCATTTTCCCCTGCATTGGCAGTCCAACCTTGGCAGGACCAAAGGCTTCCCCTTCCACTGGTGCCCCAACAAGGCTATTCTCTGCTACATATGCAGTTGGAGCCCTGGGTCAGTCAAAGTATAGTCTTTCAGTAGTGGTTTAGTCCATGGAAGCTCTGGTTGGTTGGCAATGTTGTTCTTATGGGGTTGCAAGTTCCTTCAGCTCTTTCAATCCTTCCTCTAATTCCCCCCAAGGGGGTCATGTTCTCAGTTCGGTGGTTTGCTGCTAGCATTGAACTCTCAGAGCATTTGGACATGCTCTGGATGTGTCTCTCAGGAGAGATATATATCCAGTCCCTTTCAGCATGCATTTTTTAGCTTCATCAATCTTATCTAGTTTTGGTGGATATATATATATATATATATATATATATATATATATATATATATATATATATATATATATATATATGTATGCGCCACATCCTTGAGTCAAGTCGCTGCTCTAAACTTTGCTTCCATATCCCCTCCTATGGATATTTTTCCTCCTTTTAAGAAGGAGGGGGAGCATCTGCATTTTGGTCATCCTTCTTCTTGAGCTTCCTGTGGTCTGTGGATTGCATCTTGGGTAATTTGAGCTTTTTGGCTAATATACACTTATCAATGCGTGCATACCAAGTGTGTTTTTCTGTGATTGGGTTATCTCACTCAGGATATTTTCTAGTTCCATCCATTTGCCTATGAATTTCATGAAGTCATTGTTTTTGATAGCTGAGTAGTATTCCATTGTGTAGATGTACCACATTTTCTGTATCCATTCCTCTGTTGAAGGACATATGGGTTCTTTCCAGCTTCTGGATATTATAAATAAGGCTGCTATGAACATAGTGGAGCACGTGTCTTTGTTATATGTTGGAGCATCTTTTGGGTATATGCCAAAGAGAGGTATAGCTGGGTCCTCAGGTAGTGCAATGTCCAATTTTCTGAGGAACCTCCAGACTGATTTCCAGAGTGGTTGTACCAGTTTGCAATCCCACCAACAATGGAGGAGTGTTCCTCTTTCTCTGTATCCTCACCAGCATCTGCTGTCACCTGAGTTTTTGATCTTAGCCATTCTCACTGGTGTGAGGTGAAATCTCAGGGTTGTTTTGATTTGCATTTCCCTTATGACTAAAGATGTTGAACATTTCTTTAGGTGCTTTTTGGCCATTCAATAATCCTCAGCTGAGAATGTTTTGTTTAGCTTTGTACCCCATTTTAATAGGGTTATTTGACTCTCTGGAGTCTAACTTCTTGAATTCTTTGTGTATTTTTGATATTAGCCCTCTATCAAATGTAGGATTGGTAAAGATTTTTCCCAATCTATTGGTTGCGGTTTTGTCAAAATGACAGTGTCTTTTGCTTTAAAAAAGCTTTGCAGTTTTATGAGGTCCCATTTGTCAATATTTGATCTTAGATCATGAGCCATTGATGTTTTGTTTAGGAAATTTTCCCCAGTGCCCATGTGTTCGAGACTCTTCCCCACTTTTTCTTCTATTAGCTTGAGTGTATCTGGTTTGATGTGGAGGTTCTTGATCCACTTGGACTTAAGCTTTGTACATGGTGATAAGCATGGATCAATTTGCATTCTGCTATATGCTGACCTCCAGTTGAACCATCACCATTTGTTGAAAATTCTATCTTTCTTCCATTGGATGGTTTTGGCTCCTTTGTCAAAGATCAAGTGACCATAGGTGTGTGGGTTCATTTCTGGGTCTTCAATTCTGTTCCACTGATCTACCTCCCTGTCTCTGTACCAATACCATACAGTTTTTATCACTATTGCTCTGTAATACTGCTTGAGTTCAGGGATAGTGATTCCCCCTGAAGTCCTTTTATTGTTGAGGATAGTTTTCCCTATCCTGGGTTTTTTGTTATTCCAGATGAATTTGCAAATTACTCTTTCTATCTCTATGAAGAACTGAGTTGGAATTTTGATGGGGATTGTATTGAATCTGTAGATTGCTTTTGGCAAAATGGCCATCTTTACTATATTAATCCTGTCAACCCATGAGCATGGAAGATATTTCCATCTTCTGAGATCTTCCTCAATTTCTTTCTTCAGAGACTTGAAGTTCTTGTCATACAGATCTTTCACTTGCTTGGTTAAAGTCACACCGAGGTATTTTATATTATTTGGGACTATTATGAATGGTGTCATTTCCCTAATTTCTTTCTCAATCTGTTTATCCTTTGAGTAGAGGAAGGCTACTGATTTGTTTGAGTTAATTTTATACCCCGACACTTTGCTGAAGTTGTTTATCAGGTTAAGTAGTTAGTTTTCTGGTGGAACTTTTGGGTTGCTAACTATAATATCATCTGCAAATAGTGATATTTTGATTTCTTCCCTTCCAATTTGTATCTCTTTGACCTCCTTTCACTGTCTGATTGCTCTGGCTAGGAATTTGAGTACTATATTGAATAAGTAGGGAAACTGTGGGCAGCCTTGTCTAGTCCCTAATTTTAGTGGGATTGTTTCAAGTTTCTCTCCATTTAGTTCAATGTTAGCTACTGGTTTGCTGTATATGGCTTTTACTATGTTTAGATATGGGCTTTGAATTCCTGATCTTTCTAGGACTTTTATCATGAAGGGGTGTTGAATTTTGTCAAATACTTTCTTAGTATCTAATGAAATGATCATGTGGTTCTTATCTTTGAGTTTGTTTATATCGTAGATTACATTGATGGATTTTAGTATATTAAACCATCCCTGCATCACTTGGATGAAGCCTACTTGATCATGATGGATGATTGTTTTGATGTGTTCTTGGATTCGGTTTGCAAGAATTTTACTGAGTATTTTTGCATCAATATTCATAAGTGAAATTGGTCTGAAGTTCTCTTTCTTTGTTGGGTCTTTGTGTGGTTTCGGTATAAGAGTGATTGCGGCTTCATAGAAGGAATTTGGCAGTGCTCTGTCTGTTTCAATTTTGTGGAATAGTTTGGACAGTATTGGTATGTGGTCTTCCATGAAGGTCTGATAGAATTCTGCATTGAACCCATCTGGACCTGGGCTCTTTTTGGTTGAGAGACTTTTAATGACTGCTTCTATCCTTATTTTTTAATGTTAAGATGTAAAATTTTTCTGGTGGAGTTTTGGGGACTCCGATTTACAGAATCTTGCCATCTTCACATAAGATTAATTTGACATCCTTTCCAATTTTGTTCCTTTATTTCCTTCTCTTATTGCTCCTGCTCCAGCCCTATGGTGAATGAGTGGGCAAAGCTGATGCACTTGTCTGATTCCTGATTGTAGTAGAAAGGCTTTGACCTTCACCCTTTAGCATAATGTTGGCTGTGAGCTTGTCATATGTTATTTTTACCATATTGACACGAGTTCTCTCTATTTCTGGTTTGTCCAGCCTTTTCAGCATGAAAGGATTCTGGGTTTTGTCATAAAGTTTTCTGCATCTATATTGAGACAATTATATTATTTCTGTCCTTGACTATATTTACGTATTGTTCTATATTTATTGATGTGATAAACTTAACAATCTATCTCTGGAATAAAGTCAGCTGGATCGTGGTAAATGCTCTCTCTCTCTCTCTCTCTCTCTGGACTGATTTTATTTCTTTTGATTTATCTATCTATCTATCTATCTATCTATCTATCTATCTATCTATCTCCCTAGCTGTCCTGAACCTCCCTATGTAGACCAGGCTGGCCTAGAACTCACAGAGATATACCTAATTTTGCCTCCCAATTGTTGGGATTAAAGATGCACACCACTGTGCCCAGCTCACCATTATTGACAAAAATGCCAAAAAAAAAAATTAAATAAATTAAAGTTGAAGAAAAGATGACTTCTTCAAAAAATGGTGTTTGGAAAACTGGGTAACTACATGTAGTTATCCATGTAATATATATCCCTATCTATCTATCTATCTATCTATCTATCTATCTATCTATCTATCTATCTATCTATTTCTACAACCCACCCCAGGCATCTTCCAGGGTATCCTCTCTCACTGAGGCCAGACAAGGTATATATATGTTCTAGGGGCCTTGGACCAGTCCATGTGTGCTCTTTGGTAGGTTGGCTTAGTCTCTGGGAGCTCTTAGGGTTCAGAATAGTTGACACGGTTGGTCCCACAGGGCTGCCACCCCCTTCCATTCTTTCAATCCTTCACCTAACTCTTCCTTAGGGCTCTCCAACTTCAGTCCAATGCTTGGTTGTGAGTATTTGCATCTCTGTCAGTCAGTTGCTGGTGGAGCCTCTCAGAAGACAGAGGGAAAATGGGGAGAACTCGGGGAGGGGGGACCAGAGGGGGGATATATATATATATATATATATACATATATATATATATATGTATGTATATATATATATATCACTTTAATGTATAACTTTAAAATTTGACATTATTAGAGAAAAAAGTACAGGACGCATTTCAAGATATAAGCATAGCCAAGGAATTTCTGGAAAAGATTTCAGTAACTTAGGAAATATTGCCAACTGATGAGCGAGACCTCATGGTATTAAAAAGCTTCTGTGCAGCAAAGGGAACCGTTTGCTGAAGAGCCGTCCCACAGAACGGGAGCAAATCTCTACTAGCTACAACGCCATCTGACCCAGTCAATTACACGTGGCCAAGAAGCACACCGAGATGCCTTCGAGGTCACCGGCTATCAGAGCACTGAAAAACCAAAACTACAAGGAGATTCGAAAGACCTCCCATTGGTCAGAAAGGGTATTGTTGAGGAAAAAAAGATAACAATAGATGCTGGTGATTTTGTGGTGAGAACAGAACACGGCTGAAGGGACTTGGCGTCACTCCAGCCACTACAGAATTCAGTGTGTAAGCAAGACAAACAGTTAGAAGTGGATCTACCCCCATGGCCCAGCCACCTCTCCTGGGTGTTGCCCGAAGGACTCCAGGTCAACGAGTCACAGAGACAGGTGCTCACAGTGCTGCTTGCAGCATTAGTCACAGTGGCTAAGTTACAGAAACAACCTAGGCTGCTCTTCTGACAGCAGGGCAGCAGGTCAAGAAAGCATGGCAAGTAGAAACAATGGAATTATTTTCTCAACCATAAAGAAGAATTCAGCTCTGTCATCTGCCAGACAATTGAGTAAATTACGCTAGTCTCTCATTTTTCGTTCCTTTGTTTTACACAGGTACATAAACCTGTGCGTGGATACATGGTAGGGAAGCGGAAGGAAGACTGTCAGGGGTGACCAAGGTGAACGAGATTGGGTGAGATTGGGGGTGCAGGATTGGAGTAGGGGGGAAATTGTCAGTGTCCAATATGAAAATGCCCTTGGGTATTCGGTAAGATACATATTGAATATACCATAAAATTTTAACTTACACATTTAGAAAGGGTCTGCCTTTGATTTTCAAAACTGGCTACTACTATGTTTGAGGCAGGGTCTTGCTGTGCATTCCTGGATGTTTCTCTGTAGCCTGGCTTGGTCTCAGACCCAAAGCAATCTTCCTGTCTCGGTCTTCTGAGTCCTGAGATTCCAGGGGTAGGACATCATGCCTGGCTTCTGAACACCTTCTCAGTTCAATCGGAGGCGTTCGTTTCATGCTAATTATTCAGAAATGGATAGAATTCACTCAGTGCTTCTTAATAGAAAGAAAGTTCAGTGATGCAGAGAACATAATCTCTTGAAACATTGGCTACCACAGATTTCTACACTCAAGGCTCTTGATCTCTAAGTCCTTCTCTGTTTTATTTCTTCCTCCTTGGCTTTAAAATGAGTACGCGTTGCTCTGGATCTGGGAAAGTTTCCTAAATGCAGACAGAACCATGTTCCAAGTGAACTTCCTGCTACCCTTTTCTGAAACCTGGCATTGCACTCTCAGACATTTAATTTTTCCAATTTTTCTCTTTTAAAATTTGAGACAGGGTGTTCCTCGGTTTTCCTTAAATTCACTTTGCAGCCTGCACTAGCCTTGAACTTTGACCTCGTCTCAGACTCCATAGTAGATGTGATTACAGACTTGCCCCACAAGGAAAGAGCCAGCTCTTGTTTGTTTCACACAGGGAGGGACTCACCCTGCAGCTGAGGCTACCAGGTCTCACTCTGTCTAAGACCGGCCTCCAGTTTGTAACAAATAACCCTGTCTCAGCTTCTCAAGTTCTGGCATCGAAGGCAAGACTCACCATACCTGGTTCCACAAACATTTGTAATCTGCCATCTTAACCCTAAGGGGTTTTTGGCTGAGAGACTTCTCCAGTAAGTGTGTTGTGGTAAGACTGAAAAGGGCATGACCCATTCCTGCATGTCATAGCTCCACGCTGGCCCCCTGGTACGCTCCGACCCAGGCAGTTGTTCCCTGGTGTTAGTTTCCACAGAGAACTAACCCTAATTTATCTCAACAGAGGCTGGTTCCAGTGTGGCACCGTGCCACATTAGCCTAGCTATCTGCTAGCCCCAGTGGTCTCTCGCTCCCTTTGCCAGCCCTGGCCAGCTAGGAACTCTCTGGTTCCACCCACCAGGTAAAATCTAGACTCAACAAACTGTAACCCAACAACCAGATTTATATGTTAAATACTCAATGAACAAACCATTCACATAACAAATTCGCTGCCAATTAATAAAGATTTAAACCGCCCACCCAGACAAGACAAAATCAACCCAGTCCACCTGGATCTGGATCATCCTGCTCTGTTGTTTCTATCTTGATGTCCCTCGCTCCTCTTCCTCCTCCCTCCTCCCTAGACTTTTCCCCGCCTACCCTTCCTTCTCATCCAGTGATAGGCTACCACCTTATCATGGACCCGCCTTGCTGCCTAATGACATCATCCTACATAAATGAACTTTCTAGAAAGGAACTGGTGTAAAACTGGGAAAAGTATAAGCAAACAAGAACGAGCCAAGGTGCTATTGAATCTGTGAGGTGGCTCAGCAGGACAGGCGCTTCTAGTGCAAGCCTGGTTATCTGTGGTTGATCCCTGGAGAGCACACAGAGGAAGAAAGAGAACTAACTTTACAGAGCTCTCCTCCAACCTCCGCGTGCAAGGCATGGCATGTCTCTAACACATAGAAAATATTACGAACCTTTTAAAAAGTATTCACTACAACTAAAGAACAACAATAATATAATAATAATAATGTATGCGTGTGTGTTACATAAATGCTTACATGTTTATATCTATGCGTGTACAGTTCCACACCAGAAATTGATTTTACATCCCCACCTCTATTTACCACTGTATTTTTTGACACGGGTCTTCCCTTCAAGCCTGGAGTTCACTGATTTGACAAGACTTGATGGATAACAATCCCCGGTCACGTCTCTTCCTTCTCATTCCTAGGATACAGACATTGTCACCATTCAGAGATTTTCATGCGCCCACCTTCTGAGGATCGGGTCTCTTGACATCTCGTTTGCAAGTACAATCACGTTGTTGACCGAACTGTCTCCCAAGCATCAACAATGCCATCTTATCGATGTGCTTGTAATAATAGATACAGGGAGATTTGGTTTACTGGAAGACTTGCTCCAAACAACCAGAATACAGAATAGACTGGGGGTGTAGCTCAGTGGTAGGATGTGTGCACGTGTTTGAGGGTCAGTACTGATGGCAAGTATTGAGGGGATCTAGAGTCTCTTGAGACAACCTTCTAAGGCATGCCTTTGAGAGTTTATCTGGGTTAGGTTGATCATCTGGATTAAGGACACCCCATCTTCACTGGAGGAATCACTATCTTATAAGCTAAATACATAAAGAGTGCAAGCTGAGACCCAATATACACAATTCTTGCCGTCTGGCAGTGATTATCATGGGACCAGCTGCCTCAGCCCGCCGCCACTGTGACTGCTTGCCGTGGTGGACTATACCTTTGAACTTTAGGCCCATGTGAATCCTCTCTCCCTTAAATGACTTTTGTCAATTGATTTGTTGTATCCACGTAAAACACAATTAATGACACACAAACACACACAACTATAAGCACTAATGCATTTTGATATCAGCAAGAATTATAAATTAAACCTTTAATCCTAACTATACGTCAATAACTGATATCAGTTCAAGTATTTGCAGAAGAAGGAAATACCACTGGAACAGGGGAAGTCAACAATAGCTTGTAAAAGTTGGTAACAGAGTTAAGTGAGCTGACTGAATTTACTGTGGCTTCCCAATGAAGCTTTTATTTAAACAATGGTAAATATTTTCAAAAGCAAGCAGTCAGTCAATCAACACTTTCACTGTCAGGACATAGAAAATATTTATCCATAAACATGGAAGTGGGAATCCACAGGTTCAAAATATTTTGTGTTTTTTCCAACTCTAAAGTTCCAAGGCGAAACCTACGTAGCAGATCAGATCTATACATGCATTGAGCCAGGATAATATGTGCCCCTCCGACTCAAGTTCTTCATGGGGGTCGAAGGAGGCCAAAGTTCTAAACAGCACTTATCATTTTGAGTTTGTTAGACGTTTGTTCATTGAATAAGTATCCGGGATACACATACGGTATTTTCTCAGATGGGAAAATCCCTCTCTGAAATCCCCTTCCCCGACAGACACGACCGATCTAATACTGGTTTGGAACCCAGGGGCAGAGATCTCAGAGTTTCTTTGATTTTGTCTTCATCAAAATCACAGAAACCAAATAGCGTCTGCGGTGAATGTGCCCGTGAACGTAAGGAGCAACTGGTGTCACACCTCAGGTGCTAGCCCGGTAGGGCTTTATTTTACACTCCGTGTCATTCCTTTTATAAAATAGTGACATTTTTGTGAGCTCATAGAAGTTGCTTTCTTTTTAACAATCAAAATTCTATTCTGTATGCCATAAAATAATTTTAATGAGTTCTGTAAAGTTTTCAGTAGCCATGAAAATTTACAGGAAAAAACAATGACCAAAAATAATTTGTTGAAAAAGAGTAGGATGTGTCTTATTTCTCTGAATTAAAAACAAAAAACAAAAAACAAAAAACTTTTATTTATTTTGTGTATGTGAGTACACTGTCTTCATGGTCACCAGAAGAGGGCATCAGATCTCATTACAGATGCTTGTGAGCCACCATGTGGTTGCTGGGAATTAAACTCAGGACCTTGGGAAGAACAGCCAGCATTTTAACTACTGAGCCACCTCTCCAGCCCTGACATTTTTTTTTTTGCTTTTTGTTGTTGTTGTTGTTTTTTTGTTTTGTTGTTGTTGTTTATATACTATGTTATTAAAATATGACATAAATATTCTTTTCCTTTTGCAGAAACTTTCATAAAGCTATGTGTGTTGTTCATTGCACATTACTTCTTTGGCCAAGCCAGTAATTCAATGACCCATTGACCTAGTGTATTTGTGGTTATGTGGTTTTCTCTTCTGCGTTATAATAAACCTCCAAGCTTTAAATAAACGAGTGTGATCAGCTGTAAGTTCTGAACAGCACTAACCCCAGGGCAGTGGAGATGAAACAGAGAGTTGTCCCACACTTAAGTGCTGGCTGTGCAGGTGACATTTAAGAGAGAAGGGGTGACTACATTCTAGTGATCACAGCTTAGCTATGGGACCACATTCATTTTCATTCGCATTGGTACAGAATGACGTAGCTTTAGCCAAAACAGTTTTTGTTGCCCAGACTAATTGCTGAAAGCGTCGAGATTCATTTCATGCTGAATAATTTTTGTCTTAAATACCTTTGTATAGCAGTACAATTTACATGTTGGATAACACTACCTTAGAGTGAATCGATGTAGTTTTAACATAATAAGAAAAGCAAAAAAAAATCAAATTACAGAGTCCCTCCATTATGAACATATTAAAACAAATAAATGATTTTTCAAGTGTGGTGATGCAGTGACCAGTCATGTCCAGGTCCTCTTCCACGGGTGTTAGGTGACGTTAAAGAGAAAGACCAATGTGTATGACCATCACCTCAGTGGAATAGCACATGCTGGATGTTTGGGATGTTGAAGGAGTTTCTTCTGGGGCTGGAGAGATGGCTCGGCAGCTGAGAGCACTTGTCGCTCTTGCAGAGGATCCGGGTTCTGTGTCCAGGCCTCACATGGTGACTTACAACCATCTCTGTCATCCACAAGCATCCAGTTTCAGGGAACTTGATGCTCTCTTCTGACCCCCGTAAATACAAGAACACGTGACACACAGGCTTACATGTAGAGAAAACCCATCCATACACATAACATAAAGTAAAACGAGATAAAGCAGTCTCTCGAAAGCCATCGATACCTCAGCACACCTCCCATGTGAAGTTGTGTGCCTATCACAGAGGAGAGGAAATATGTTGATGGAATTTAAAAGAGGAAATCAAAGTGTTGTGTCCTCTGTCATGACTCCTGGGTCCCCTGACTTACATCTATCTTTCCTTACTCACTAGTATTTTTCCTTACTCACTAGTATTCACTTTGATTTGATTTCTAAGGATTAGACTGTACCCACACTTTCCCTCATAGTTCTTAAAAGATATGCCTTTGAACAAAACGGTATGAGAATCGCTTCCTGATAATAAATATTTCCCACTTTTTTCCGTTTGTAACACTGGGGATTTGAACCAACAACTCAAGCACGACCGGCACACAATTGATGAGCAGAAATCTCACTCTTTCAAAATGTGAAGACTTTGTAAAGGCTGTTGTAATAATTCTTGTGCGTTTATACTTTGCTAAGAGCATTGGCGAAGTGACACTGATGTCCTAGTGATTGATTTTAATGACATGGTCATGGCTGGACCCTTTCAGTTTTCATACAGAAGTCATGAAACTGAAAACTTAAACCTGGGCTCTTCTTTCTATGTAGCAGAAATCACATCAGCTCTTATAATTTATCAGATTTCAGTTCTGTAAAGATTTTAATAAAATCTACACTGGGCACCAAATGAAGATTTACTTCAAGCAAATCTGCAGGCATAATGGATTGGTAAGCAAACTACTTGCAAATTGAATTGCAGTGTAGGAAGAAAATAAATGCATAGCCCTTTTACGCTTGTTTTTCTAAAAGAAAAAAAATTAGAGCAAATTTTCATAATCTTAGCCCAAAGGTACTGTGGGACTAGTTGTATTTGAACGGTTCAAGAAGATTTCACCAGTGCAAGGACTTCACAAACACCACTCACTCTCCAGTGTCATTTGAACATCGTCTTGGCTCAAAGACAGCATGCTCACTCACTAGTATTCGAAGTGTCATTTCCAAAACAAGGTTCAAGTGAGCCTGGGAAATCATGATACCCAGGTCAATCTGAGCAAAATATACACCTAATCCCCACCCCTCCCCCACCCAATCAATCTAGATTTTTTTTAAAAGTTGTTTTTTAAATAAAGGCATCATCTGTAAACATTAAATATGCAATTTGTCCTATGAATAGTTTCTTTTATATAACTAAGTATGAAAATGGAAAACGCTTACTGCCAGATCATGTGTCCTGGTTGTAGATCTAGAATGTATGGGCATTTCATATATAGCCTAGTTCCTTTCCTATTATAATTTTGTATTTTAACTATTTGCTGACATTTATCAGACCTCTTGAAACATTGACTCATGAAGCAGAGGTATAACTCAGTTTAGAGTACCTGTCTATCCTATGCAAGATCACAATTTAACCCCAGAGTGGTGCATTTGTACATACACAAGCGCGCGCGCGCGCGCGCACACACACACACACACACACACACACACACACACACACACACAGAGAGAGAGAGAGAGAGAGACAGACAGACAGACAGACAGAGACAGAGACAGAAACAGAGAGACAGAGACAGAAAAAGAGAGAGAGATACAGAGATAAGGAGACAGAGAGAGACAGAGAAATTTACTTGCTATAAAACCACTTAACATTCTAAGTCCACATATTCTGGGTAGGAAATGTTCTCTCTCAGTATGGAGTGATATGTTTTCCGAGACTGTCTCCCTTAAATCTTTTCTCCTTGGTTCCTTATGCCATTTTGTCTTCAGAACTTATCAAAGCAGGTTTTAAAATTTCTGTTTTCCTACCTGTCCACATCCTTGCAGTTGTTTCAATTGCTGTGCTATTATTTCTTAAGAGAACTATTAAACTTTCTGCTTGTCCCCAGTCCCCAGACAATGTTCCATTTGGTCGGCTGAATTATCAATAGTTAAAGTTGGGGCACAACACAATTCTTTCCTTTATTAGACTCTCTGGTGCTTCTTGCTATAGGTATTCCTGTTGCTGACAGTGTCAGTGTAAGTACTTTGGTTACCCTGGTTTTATGTGCCTTACTGTGAGTTCACTTCCTCTTGGTGTGGGACTGTTGGGGTCCACCAGTCCTAGAGGAACAGAGATGCATGCAGTTCTTTAATGATGCCTCAGCGACGACCTCTTGAAATGGAACTGGCCTTGCCCAGGGACATTCTTTCAGAGAAGGGGAGAGAGGGTGTGTTTCCAGGAGCAGTTGTTACCAGCAGATACTTACCACGTCTTTACATGTCACAGTACCTGTCTGGCACAGGTCCCGTCTTTATTAACAGATCAAAATAAAAAACACTAGAAGGCAGGGTTAACTACACTGTCCAAGTTAATATCTGTGATTAAAAATATTAAAATTCCAATTCAATTCTTCATAGAGTTAGGAAGAGCAATTTGCAAATTCGTTTGGAATAACAAAACACCCAGAATAGTGAAAACTATTCTCAACAATAAAAGAATTTCTGGGGGAATCACCATCCCGGACCTCAAACTGTATTACAGAGCAATCATGATAAAAACTGCATGGTATTGGTACAGAGACAGGCAGGTAGATCAATGGAATGGAATTGAAGACTTAGATATGAAGCCGCACACCTATGGTCACTTGATTTTTGACTAGAAGCTAAAACTATCCAATGGATAGCATTTTCAACCAATGGGACTAGTTCAACTTGAGGACAACATGTAGAAGAATGCAAATTGATCCATTCTTATTGCCCTATACAAAGCTTAAGTCCACGTGGATCAAGGACCTCCACATCAATCCAAATATACTCAAACTAATAGAAGAAAAAGTGGGGAAGAGACAAGAATCAAATGGGTACTGGGGAAAATTTCCTGAACAAAGCACCAATGGCTTATGCTCTAAGATCAAGAATTGACAAATGGGACTTCATAAAATTGCAAAGCTTCTGTAAGGCAAAGGACACTGTCATAAGGACATAACAGCAACCAACACATTTGGGAAAGATCTTTGCCCATTCTGCATTTGATAGAGGGCTAATATCCAATATATACAAAGAACTTAAGAAGCTAGACTCCAGATAATAAAACAATTGTATTAAAAATGGGGTACAGAGCTAAACAAAGAATTATCAACTGAGAAAACTTGAATGGCTGAGAAGCACCTAAAGAAATGTTCAACATCCTTAGTCATCAGGGAAATGCAAATCAAAACAACCCTGAGATTCTACCTCACACCAGTCAGAATGGCTAAGATAAAAACCTCAGGTGACAGCAGATGCTGGTGAGGATGTGGAGAAAGAGGAACACTCCTCCATTGTTGGTGGGATTGCAAGCTGGTACAACCACTCTGGAAATCAGTCTGGTGGTTCTTCAGAAAATTGGACATTGAACTACCTGAGGACCCAGCTATAGCACTCCTGGGCATATACCCAAAAGATACTCCAGCATTTAACAAGCACACATGCTCTACTATGTTCATAGCAGCCTTATTTATAATAGCCAGAAGCTAGAAAGAGCCCAGATGCCCTTCAACAGAGGAATGGATACAGAAAATCTGGTACATTTACACAATGGAGTACTACTCAGCTATTAAAAACAATGACTACATGAAATTCTTAGGCAAATGGATGGAACAAGAAAATATCATCCTCAGTGAGGTAACCCATTTACAAAAGAACACACATGGTATGCACTCATGGATAAGCGGATATTAGCCCCAAAGCTTGGAAGACCAAGAAACAATTCACAGATCATATGAAGCTCAAGAAGAAGGAAGAGCAAAATGTGGATGCTTCAGTCCTTCTTAGAAAAGGGTACAAAATACTCACGGGAGGAAATACAGAGACAAAGAATGGCGCAGGGACTGAAGAGAAGGTCATCCAGAGACTGCCTCACCTGGGCATCCAGCCCATATGCAGACACCAAACCTAGTCACTATTGCTAATGCCAAGAAGTGCTTCTGACAGGAGCCAGATATGGATGTCCCCTGAGAGGCTCTGCCAGAGCCTTTGATACAGATGAGGATGCTTGCAGCTAACCATTGGCTTGAACACTGGTGCCCCAGTGAAGGAGTTAGAGAAAGGACTGAAGGAGCTAAGTGGTTTTCAAACCCATAGGAAGAACAACAATATCAACCAACCAGGCATCCCAGAGCTCCCAGGGTCTAAACCACCCTGGGAGGGACCCATGACTCCAGCCACATATGTAGCAGAAGATGGCATTGTCTACCATCAGTAAGAGGAAAAGCCCTTGGTCCTGTGAAGGCTCATTTCCCCAGTATAGGGGGATGCCAGGGCGTTGAGTTGGGAATGGGCAGTGGGAATGGGAGCATCATAGAAGCAGGGGGAGGGGAGGTGATATTGGAGAGGGGGAAGGGGATAACACTTGAAATGTAAATACATAAAATGTCCAAGGAAAATGAAAAAAAAGCAAAGTCTCCAGTCTACCAATTGACCCTAGGACCAAAGTCTTTGGATTATACTTGAGTTTTAGATCTGCCACTGAAGTCAGGAAATACTTTAAAATAAATCTTAATGAACACACAAAAAGGGGAAAGTTTTTGAGTCTGAGGCCCTTGTTTTCCCATATCTGTTCTGTTTAAAAAGAATATTCATTCCCAGGAACTCCCCATGTTTTGCATTGTGTGATATGTTAACTAAAGGACCCAACAAGTGGGCCTGGAGAGATGGCCAAGAGGGAAAATGCTCTCATTGCTCTCACAGAGGACCTGGGTTTGGTTTTCAATATCCACAGGGAGCTCACAATCATCGGCAACTCTAGTTCCATGGGATCTAATTCACTCTTCTGATTTTTGTGGCACTGGGCATGTGCATGTTGCTCATACAGTCATACACACAAAGTAAAGCACATCTAAAATAAATAAATATTAATAAATTAATAATAAATAAATATTAATGCATAAATAGCTAATAGGAACTCATTCACTCAATCAGTCTTGGCGCATAGGTACGGGGTAAATTCTAAACTTGACTAATTCAACTTACTATTCCTGGGTTTGGCCTTCCTCATATTGGGCAACTGTTAAATCCATTATAATGGTGAACTGCTCATTCAGTCCCAGTGGTTAGAGGAGAAATGGCCCAATAGGTTTTATATTTTATTTTACCCTGCTGCCAGTTTGTATGGCTGGGATGACATCAGGATTTGGTAATGTAGGTGAAGATGTTTATTGCAAGTGTCTCCTTGCACGAGTAAGAGGTTGAACACTGGAGGAAAAGGACAGTTTCTATGGCTTTCCTTTGTCACCAGGGTGGAAAATGTAGGCAGGTGACCTATCTACGTGCTGGGCAGGAAAACTTAATATCAGCATTTGGTTTATGTATACACGACATCACTGCATCCATGACTCACAACTTTGCAATCATGATATTTTTCTTTTCTTTAAACATGACTAGAGATTCCCTGACTTTGGTATAAATAAATGATGCCCAAAATTAAGTCACGTATTTTGAGTTTCTCCAAACATTAGGTAAGAGCAAGTCTATTTTTGAAGGGAGGCACTTCTTAGGTTCATACTTTACAAGAGCAGATGAAGCTATTCAATAGGTGATCTACAAGCATCCATACTTGTTGAAGTTTTTATGGTATTATATCCATACCATATTTTAACATTCACAACTAAGTAACTGACTGGTTGGTTTTAGGTAGCTCCTCAGTGTGTGTCCTGATCAGCTAAGAACAGCGATCCCCTTGCCCCGCCTCCTGGGTTCTGTGACTGAAGTGTGTACTGCTCCACTTTTAATTCTGCGTACATGCGTGTCTCCGTGTGGGCGTGTTCACATGAACACAGTGCTGGAGAAGGTCAGAGGTCAGATGCCCCTGAGATGGAGCTGCGGATAGGTGTGAGCTATCCAACAAGGGCTAGGATTGAAACTGGGGTCCTCTGGAAAGGCAGTTAAACGCTCTCACCCGCCAAGCTGTCTTCCCAGACCTAATAATGAGTGCTTTATTGATGTGTAATGGGGTGCGCTATGGCACCTGAACTGGATGACTATTGGTCTTTTTCTCTAAGTAGTCATAGTGTACAAGGGGATGGAGGGTGAGGATGGAAAATGGCCAATCAGAAACCCCGAACTGCACACTAAGAGCAGAATTTGCGTGTCTGTTAACGTAGCCTGCTTTCTTGTGGCATATTAACCTTAAGAAAAAATACATAATAAATGAAAATGTGGCTGATTAAAGTGAACTAATTTTATCTCAGTATCGAAATATGGTTGTATTTAATAAAATTATATCTAAGAACCATCCACACGTATTTTCTGTATCCGATTCTTTCTTACTGAGCAAATTGGTTTTGTAATTTATTTTTGATAAAATACACAATAAAATATAGACAAAATGCAATAGATTGTTAGATAACTATAAAATTATATATATGTATATATAATTTCTCCATATATATATTCATATATATATTTCATTATAGGGAGCAGCAGTTTGTGAGCACTTTAAACACAGAGATATGAGAAGTCTAGGACAGGATTTCTGTATTTAGACAAGTGTTTGTTTTATGTGTGTGTGTGTGTGTTTTTTATGATGGGAATCAGAGGAAAGTACTTAATAGACTGGGACCTGTAATATGAAATTTACCAGCAGTGTAAATAACTATTCCCAGAACAACTTAGATCTAGAATTTAATGTCATATTATAAGCACTTCTCCTTGACGTCCGTAGGCATGCTACCATTTCCCCATACGTTGAACTTTCTCTCAGTCAAATGTTTTAGGAAGGGTGATACTATATTTTGTAATTTCTACATCAGATAGTGATGGGTACATTTAAGTGGTGTTAAGGAGTAGAAACACGATCACCGTCATTGATACACGTCAGTGTTCAATGAAACAAAATCGAGTGTATCATTTATCATATAGGTGAGTCCTCTCTATTTCAGAAACCTTGGGACATTTCATTCAATCACATCTTATTCTACTCATGCAAATTATCGTAAGGCATAGCATTGTCTATACAGCTTTTTAGCTTGATTTTCTTCTTTGCTCAAGTGCGTATTGTGTATGTGTGGTGCTTGAAGATTTGCTTCTTTGCTCGTGTGTGTGTGTGTGTGTGTGTGTGAGTGTGTGTGTGTGTATGTGTGTGTGTGTGTGTGTGTTGTATGTATGTATGGTGTGTGAAGGTGTATGTGCCTGTAGGTACTTAGGACAATGGCTCTCTTCGTCCATCCTTTTCTTCTGCAGTCCTTTGAGGCCACAGCATCACGAGAAGATGGCTTAGTCGGTGAGAGCAGCTGCTTTCGCAGACCAGAGGCTTGCTTTATAGCTTGTGTGGGCTGGCAGGTAAGGCCTTGGCATCTGCTTGCCTCTGTCTCCAGGGCTGGGTTGAGGGCTTCAGCAGCCACACCCTGCCCCTTCTATTTTTATGTGGATAATGAGGATTCAAACTTAGGCAGAGCCCTTTCCTCCACTAAGACATTTTTAAAAAGTAAACTACGAAGTGAGGATAGATATTTAATATTTTTATATCACATTGCCTTCTTACCTCGAAACATAGATTTAATTCTGGTTGGTAGACCTGGCACTTAAAAGGTTTAAGACATGTACCTTGATGTTTAACACGTGGAATTGTTTGTCCTGTAGATTACATCTGCTGAGTCGTCTTCTGTATTTATGAGTAAACAGCAGCTGCCCTGGCCACTGATCTTCGCACCACAAAGCGTTATCCTGTCTTGCACACTCTCATTAACATCGACAATAGTCATTTAATGGATTCTTTTGTTTTCAGTGTTGAGGATTGTTGACCTAGGACCCCGTGCCTAGGAAATGCACTCTATCACTACCATGAACTCTAGTTTTAGAACTCGGTCGTAAAGACACGCTGTGGATTCAGGGATACTAAATGTAAGAATTTTCAGATCAGGGAATTCCGGGGAAGCGAGCCTTGACTGGCAGCTTCCTACTGATGTTCATTCTTGCACTTGAGAAAAAGTAGTGATTAATATGCAAACCATTCCTTGGTTTTATTTCAGAATTATTTCCAGATCCCTGTTTTTGTCTTAAATTACATACTCCACATTAATAAGTTCTTAATGCCAAGATATGAAATATTAAAGTCAAAATCTGTCTGACTGAGCCATCAGAGAGGGCTTGTTCTGATATTCAGCTATTCAGAAGCTATACAAGTACAAACATATAGATTCGCACATGAATACACACTTATACACACACTATCACACATACATTACCACACATACACACACAAAACCACATATAGACACATACCCATAGACACACACTGTCACAAAATGCGCGCACACACACATACACACACACAATCATATATACACACATATACACAGAAACACACACACATACAACATATACTAACAGACACACACATTATCACATGAATACACACTATCATATATGCACACATATACATGAAAACACACTACACATATACTAACATTGACACTCAGACACACGCATTACCACATGTATACACACATACACTCCTATACCTACACTCACTCTCATATACATACACAAACACTAATTTACATTGCTCATACACTCACATGCATATACACATTCTATTAAACACACATACACACATGCAATTTACTTAGGAAAAACAGGCAGTGACTTCGTGGTTGTTTGTATTTCATATTTTTGGTCTTAAATAATCATAATACTGTTGATTTATTGTGATTCAGGCTGTCAGGCATGATCATGTTGCAAATGATTTTGAGTCCCCATAAATGAGTTATATTAGGACCAATCATGGAGGTAGAAGTTAAGTTGTTTCTTAATTCCTTTAGGGATTTTAAGTCTCACTACAGAGGGGGGAAAAGGTGATATATGGAAGGAAAGAAAAACCAATCTAGGGTATGGGCTCTTAAAAGTAACTGCTTCTAAGGAAACATCTCTGGAAATAGCACCCCTGCCCCAAGAGAGGGCTACTCAACCCTGACTTACATCTGTCAAATTATGGAAGATTGGAGGAGACTGAATTCTTGTGAATCACAGACTTCCGTATATCCCTTCAGCTCAAATTCAGACTATAGACTATGTATATCTTAAGTTATTTCTGTCAATAAACACCCGGATAATCTTCTAGTCGATCATAACCACGTCATCTAGCAACTGCTGAAAGTTGAGTTCAGACACCGGCGTCTGTGTGGGATCTGGTCCAAAGTCAAGTTTTGAAATAAAACAGTGAGACTGGAGTCAGAGAGGCTCTTGATTTTAGGAGAAGAAACACTTGTGAGGAGTTGACCGTGTCAAGCACAGTGTCAAGCATGATGTAGCACCAAGAAGAAGGTTATTGAATTTTTACTTCTAAAGTAGCAGGAGCTACAAGGAAATTCAGAAACACCCTTCAGCGCCTGCCTGTTGTTGGGTTTTGTAGTGATGTGACAATGGATTTCTCTGAGTTGTAAAGTCTCTTTTGCTTAAGCTCGCTTGAAAGTGTCCACACAGTCAAATTAAACTTGCCTAAAACAAAGAAAGCTCGAGACCAAAGCATGCATGGAATCAGGTAGCAAATCAGGTAGCAACGTTCCGAATTTGCTTTTGAAGATCAGAATTTGAGCACTTAGAAACTAAGTGTTTTTTTTTTCAGAGGGGGAGAGTGAGAGAGGAGAGAAACTGTAGAAAACTGATTTGTGCATTTGTTTTATAAATTAATTTCTTAGACCACCTTTTCTTTGAAGGAGAATTACGTATTTCCAGTGTAAAGGGCAATGTCATCTCTTTTTAAAAGCCCCTGTAGCCTTTGTTCACACTGAAAGGCATGGCACCTCTTCAACTTTCTGTACAGACACTAAACTATGAGCTTTTCATAATTTTTATGTATCATAAATTATCATTCTTTTTTTCCCCCATCACTGAAAATATATAACTATTTAGCTTAAACAAGTGTCAGGCATGTTATAAATCATACATAGTCAGCCAGCCTACAAGAACTAGAAGAATCAAAAACACAAGGGCTCACTCTGGGGTTCAAGGCTTCTTTTCTCTCATCTTGTGTCGGGACTATGTCACTCTGAGCAGGTTTTGTTTCTTCTGTGTCACAGTTTCCTCCTCCACAGTGAGATGTGGACTGTGCGCACTACATCTAGGTTTGCTGTTTTTATTACTGTTTCTTATCTTGAGTTTTATTCATTTGAGGTTGTTTTGAAAGAGGTTCTTACTGCTAAGCCTTAGCTAGCCTGGCACGCTGAGGACCAGGCTGGCCTTAGACTCATAGGGATCTGCTCACCCTTGCCTCCTGGTGCTGGGATAAAGGACTTATGTCATATGTACGCCAATCTCATTGAGTGTCTTATAACTCATCATATTCTGTGTTGGAGTTTCGGAGAAATCACACCTTAATCATTATTAAATACAAATTCATGTGCATGTAAATAAAACTACAACCAGGATCTTTCAAGCATAATATTTACTTATATTTATTTTATACTAAAGAACATAGATTCTAATTTCACTCCCAGGGTAACTGACCATCTTAATACATCATCTCTTGCTTGTAGTTCTCTTTTAAAAGAGCTGGGTTTTTTTTATTTGTTTTGTGTGTGTGTGTGTGTGTGTGTGTGTGTGTGTGTGTGTGTGTGTGTGTGTAGATAACAGGAAATCAGTCTTTTCTTTCTGTCGTTAGGTCCTAGGAATTGAACTTAGGTTGTGTGACTGGAGATCAAGCTCCTCTACCCATGGAGCCATCTTGAAGTCTTTGTGTGTTGACTCACTGAGTTCTTTGTTGGGTTTAGGGGTTCTAGCTTTATAATTGGTGCGTTTAATCAGGAACCCATGATGGATATGAGGAAAGAGAAATTTGTAAAGATTGCCATCCCTTTGGAAACAGTGTGTGTGTGTGTGTGTGTGTGTGTGTGTGTGTGTGTGTGTGTTAATATGACCCTTTCTCCTCTTTCTTCTCAGTCACTGTGGTTTACCTCCAGCTTGTCAAAGTGTGGGTCCTGACCCTACAAAGGTCTGTGAAACATTTGCCAATAATGACAGTTTCTGAATGCATGATGACCAAAAAAAGAGTTCAAAAGAGTGCACCGAACCTGACCATGTCTGGCAGCTTCTGCTGGGGTCGTGCCATGTGACTCCCCTGCGTCTGGGTTCTAAGTGCACAGCAAATGTATTGTATAGTGTAGCCCACACCATCAGACTATTCAGCACCAAGTAACTCTGAAGCACCTCGACTCAGAAAGAAGCCTACGGTTTGCCTTATTCCGATGCTTTTATGGTCCACACTAAGTTTCCTGTCCCCACAGAGACAGAGTGGTGAGGTCATGGAAAAGGAAGTCTTTTTATACACTCTTACAATCAGTCCTGAGCATGGATCATGTCAGTACATCTTCAAACTCTTTTGTTAGACTGTCCCACTTTAAAAACAACTTGTGCTTGAGCTTCTCTCTTCAATTTCATTAAAGATGTCATTAAATTAATTTTTGCTTTGGACGAGTGCAATATTTCTAGAAGCTTCTGAAATAGCCCTGAGTAGGCCTCTCCTGTTTTGTTCTACCTAGTGTCAAATCAAAATAACAGTCAACTCTGAAAATGTTTAAGGTGTTCTATTTATTGTACTGTCAAAAATTTAGGCAAAGTTTGCTTATATAAAAACTATTACTCTCAGTTATTATTATTCTGTTTCACTGGTGTACTAATAAGTTTTCAACTCTAATAAATGGTATGTTATATTATGTGTATATTAAAGACTTATTTAAAAATAAATATATCTGATTTATTATCAGTATCTGATATTATATATTTCTTTACACAGGTCCATGAAAAATGTTCTCTGGTGAAAGGTGATCCCACGTGGAAACAGTTGTAGAAGCCCTGATTGGACTTATAAAGGACATGCCTAGTACAGGAAGGACAGTCAGAACTGAGAACGGAGCAGCAGGAACTACTGGTCACACCATTGCTCTCCAAGGTTAGCTCCCTAGAATTTCATAGCCAGTGTCTGCAGTTGTTTAAAGCCTCATTTTCATATTTTTCTATATTTACCCATCAGCCTAGTAATTAAATATGATACTTAAATATGATGTGTTTCTCTGGTTTTACATTTCATAGTGTACTTTATGTCTTATCAATCTGGGAAACAGGGATTATCACATTCGCCTTGAGTTATCATGTTAAGTTTCCAGAAGCTAAGTGAAGTGCATGTTTTACCTCCTGGCCTTTGACATTTGTATTTGGACTGGACTGGCTCAGTCTGGATAAAATCACAGTTTATGTGAATCTCAACTCCGACAGTCCTTTTATTATGTCATGCTCTTTCTGTTTTAAGTCTTAAACCTTATTTTATTATTTTGCATGTGGGGGTTTTGTTTGAATGAATTGTCTGTGCACACATGTTTGAAGTGGAGGTCAGAAGAAGGTGCTGAATTCCTTGGGCCCGGAGTTACAGACCATTGTGAGTCACTGTGTGGGGTGCTGGGGATTAAACCCCAGTTCTCTAATAGAGCAGTCAGGGCTCTCAACCGCTGAATATCTCCTTTAAACTTAGATTTTTTTCTTTTTGAATTGAATATCCATCTTTCTGATTCCTGTAAAACTCTATTAATTAAGTAATTAATTATAATAAAACACACTAAAATTCCACAGTTGAGTGAGTAGCGACGAAATGATGGGATTAGAGAGAAGTAGTTATTTATACTGATTGGGACAGGCAAGACCCCAGGTCCCTTGTTTCGAAAAATGAGGCTCCCAGTTGGAGAAGCAGTAGTGCTTCCAAACATGGTGGCAGAGAACATGTGGATTCTAATAAACAATTCATCTTGGAAAAAGTTCAATCCAGAAGCAAAACCATCCTGGCAATGGAGTAGACACTTCTGATAAAAGTGGCAGAATGTCAAGCTTCCGTGTTGACCATCACTGCCCCTGGTCATAGGCAGTCACGTCCTCGTTGGATTGAGCAATGTGACAACAGTCACTGTTACATCTGCTGAGATAAAACTTAGTCCTGTCATTTTTTCAGAGCCTCACTCCACACTTCCAGACCATTCTCCTGTTTACCCAACTTCCTCACAATAGCGTATTTTAATTATGTGTATATCTGTGCAGGAGCCCAGGCAAACAAGAAGAGGGAGTTGGAGAAGCTTGGACTGGAGTTAAAGCCCATTGGGAGCCACTGGGCATGCATGCTGGAGGACCAAGCTCAGGTTCTCTGAGAGATAACTATATTCTCTTAACCACTGGCCAGGCCCGCAGACCACCTTTGCTCTTTACACGTAAATGACTAACAGCTGTTTTCTATTAGAGTCAGACGCTCTGCCTCACGCAGCAGTAAGAATGAAAACCCCAATTACTGTAGTTGACTGACTTTTGTCATGCTCTGCTGAGTTGAGGAAGGAGTGAGACCAGGGTCCTGGATACATGGTGCACATGATATTGGGGCGCTCATATGTGTTACTACATTAATTTATAGTGGTTCAGATATTTAATGCATTTCGATCTTTGTTTATAAGGATAATACACAGCAGATACAGGAGATACTGACAGTACGAAGTTAGCTATCAGGGACCCAACAGTAGTTACCAGCCGGTGATTTTTAATCACATAAAAAATTAAATGAGTGAACTTTAAGATGGGCATCTGCTTTCTTCCAAGTCCACACAGTGCTTGGTACACTGAGAAGGCAGAAGAGCAGATGGATGCTCTGTGAAGAAGCAAGAGACGAAGGGTAATTTATTTATGAAGAAAAGGAATTTCACCAGCTCAACTTCTCCATGTTCAATGACTTACGTGGATGTTGCCCTCAACAATGGGGCTCCTGCTGTCAGGTTTCAGAGAGCAACCTTTTTCTTAGCACCAACCTAGGCTATGTGAGGATTTCCATGAGACCCCTTTAGTCAACAACTCAATTGAATGCAACCCATACCTCCCTCTGGAAGCCTTGCCTGGCTACAAGAAATGACCAGTCGAGACTCCATGTCTCTCCATTTGGAGTCCTCATTATGGTCACCTTCATAGATTCCAGGAAGTTTCCATGTTACTAGCTTTCACCATTCCACAGATGCCCCCAAGTCTAGCGATCTCTCCCAGCACTCTCTCCACCCATTCCATTGACCCAGGACTAGATCCCTCCTCCTCCTGTTCCTACCCAATTTTAGTCCAGCCATAAAATCCCTTTTTCTCCTTCCACGGAGATCCATGCATCCCCACCTAGACCATTCCTCCTTACCTAACCTCTCTGGGTCTGTGGATCATTGATTTAATGGCTAATATCTCCTTATAAGTGAACGTATATCTTATTTGCCTTTCTGGTTCTGGGTTACCTTAACAAGAAATTATATTTACACACACACACACACACACACACACACACACACACACACACACACACATTTAATTCTATTTGTCTACAAATTTCGTGATTTTACTTTTTTTTCTAAAAGCTGAGTTAATGCTCCATTGTGTAAATGTATCACTTTTTTTTTTTAATCTGTCCTTCTGTTGAGGGACATCTATATGTGTTTCCAGTTTCTGGCTATTATGAGTAAAGCCACAATGAACACAGTTGAGCAACTGTCCTTGTGGTAGGATAGAGGCTTCACCTCTATGTTACAGTGGCTAGAATATGGTCTCTTTGGTGTGGGAAGGTAGTCTGCGGCTACCAAAAGAGAAACGTTTGTACCAACACAACCACAAAACCTTTGATATATGATCGGTTCTTCCTGTAAAATATGCTGGAGTGACGGTGGCACATAACTTGGGGGAATAGCCAACCAATGTCTGATTTGACCACTCCATGGTAAGGAATCAATAGCATTCATTTCTTTTGTCACCAATAACCAGTGACTAGTTAGCCTAGTACAGAGAGTAAAATCAAAGACCACTGGTCTACAAAAGAAAATCAGTATAAAGATCCTAATGATATTCTATACTCATAGATCAGCGCCTTATCCAGTCATCCGCAGAGAAGTATCCTCTGGCAGCAGTGGGGACAGATCCAGAAACCCAGTCAGGCATGGAGAAGAGTGGAGAAGGTGCCATCGTGTAAAGAGTATTGAATTACACTGGACTCTGATCCAAAGGTGATACATCAGAGGCTTTGTGTATATCCATGGAAGACAAGAGTGAGGAGCATGGTAAGAGCATTCTGGACTTGTGGGGGTAGAATTCTGTCAGAAAAATTAAGGCAATCAATCTGTGGATAGTAAGAGAGAGATTTAAAATCTCCTAGATATTGTCAACTGTCCTAGGTTAAAAACCAGCAAACTCGTTTCTGACCACATCTTTGTGCTCAGGCTTGCCATGCACAGCACATGAGTTCTGACAGTCATTTTTGCTGTTACTGAGCTTCATGACTGACTGATACATGCTTGCATTGCCTGAGGTTTCCCTCACTTCTCTTTCTTCTTTGATCGAGGGTTCTTTGAGAATGGGCACTGGTGGGATTGCCAGGGTTTTGTCTTCCTAGGTTCTAGGGAATGTGAAGGATCGATTTAGGCTTTTGTGCAGGCAGAAAACAATCATCTGTGATTCTCAGGGGCTGTTACATTAAGCAGTTGTAGTGATGCATAAATTAGCATTCGCTGTCTTGAAAATATTTCAAGTATGTACCTGGCAAATTTGTGAAAATCTCACTATGTGCAAGAAAATTGAGTGTTTGTTACTGCTCAAGTTCTCTGTTTATGCTTCCTTCTCCTTACCTGTATTTGCAGACAGTGATTCTGTAGATTAGAGGTAGGGTTTTTAAGTAAATAAAACCTCCATGAACATCCTATCTTATTTGACTTCTTTGATTCTGCAAGATTGGTTGGTATATATCGAGGTTTTGTTCCTCTGTTGTTATTGACTGGTTTTTCATTGCTTGATAAACTCAAGTCCATGTATTCATCCATAAATGTTGTTAAGTATTTATATAGGCTTCTGCTTTGGGCTATTCCAAAGGAAGATGCCATTGAGGTCTTTCATGCACATATACCTTGATTTTTCGTTCTTTTCCAAGTATTATGAGACACACATTGTCGTTTCTTGCAGTTGCTAATGTAAGAAGCTCATTCACATCAAGAACTGGCAGTGTTATGGAGAGAACAGTAATTCTCTTTCTATCTGTAAGAATGTCACACATCCACAACCAATTTAGAAATTTGTCAGGAAGTTTTGAATTAGCCTGCCTTTGCATTGTGTTGTGTTAGAATCCTTGATTTCAAAAACAGCTGTTTGAGTTGCTGACTTGAGTTTTATAAAAGAAACACTAAATGAATTTTGGCTTGAAATTAGAACACAATTTTCAACAATTTCTGAAACGGCCCTAAACATCTGTCTGCCATTTTGCACGGAACATTTATGCCGAGTGTGCCCTCAGCAGCAGCCGTTCTCCAGTGTAAGTATTGATCACCCTGTGAAAAGGTTGAAGACGCTCTATGCCCTGCAGAGTGTCCTACCAAAATTCAATTCCTCCTGTAAAAATAAACACGAATAACCATCTCATTATTATGAAATTTTGATTTCATCATTAATAAACTTTAAAATTTATGTATACTAAAGAATTGTCTTAAAACAAAGTTTTGAATAATTTAATATAAGCAACTGTTTGATTTCTATATCTATTTCATATATCTATACACTCAGGGTTACTTAAAATTTTCACAGGCAAAGGGAGTTGTGAAATCTTTCTAAAATTTAAGAAACTTTGTGCTGTTTACTATCTGGCCTCCTGGTCGTCCATGGAGGGAAAGAAAATTCGTCCTTCCTATTCTGGAAATTAAACCTTGAACAGGTATTTGAAAATAGTGATGCCCAACAGGCGTGCTGGTTAGAAGTCAGCATTCTCTTCTCCCAAAAGATTCCCACTCCTTAAACTTTTGCTTGTTATACATATTTTATTTATATTTTCTTGAAGCCAGAGAGCCTCATCTAATCGGTGTGATTAATCAAATATTATGGAAGTAAAAGCTTTGACTATGTAAGAAAAAAAAACTGAACCTTAGTGCGTAGAGCTTAGAGACCCAGAGTTTGGGTCTCTGTGTGTCATGTTAGAGTATTTGTTCTCTATTTTGTTCCTCAGTCTTACAGAGATTGAGGAAAAAGTAAGTCATGTTAAATGTTAGTCTTGATCAGTCATTCTGACAGCAGCACTGAAGATGGATTTGAAAAGATGAGCCTTGAGGTAATGTGTTGCTCTCTTCAAGTTAAATATATCAAAGACCGTGAAGTAATGTATGAGGTCTGCTGTAGTCATAGTGGCTGCCAACAGCACCTTATTAATATATAGATTGTCAGATCAGAAGTAAAATTTAAATCTCATGTAGTAAAATGTCAACACATACACAACTATTTAAAAAAATAGTAGCCATCGAAATAGTCTTTCTAAGGTGAAGGAGATGTAAAAACTTTCTCAGAGAAACAAAAGCAATATCATCAAAACCAAAAAAAAAAAAGACAATAGAATCTGCCTCTAGTAGACATAATCAGAAGTTTCTTCAGACACAGACAATGACACAAGTAAGATATTTGGGAACACAGGAAAAGGTGGATTTTTATAAAGAAGGACCAGCACCTTACAGTTGAGTTATTCAAAACAATAATAATGGTTCTCTGGCTACCAAATTCTTAAATCAAATAGCTAATACCCCATAGTTAGACCCAAATTCTGTGTGGGTGATTGTTCCTCATGCATATGTGTAGTGACTGGGCACAGCATCTAGTCCTGACTAGAGAAAGAAAGGGCACATGCTTTGCCATGAAGAAACCCATAGGACACATGAATTAGCACCACACTGTGGAGAATAGACTCAGATCAATTGCAAATAGTACCCCAAGCTCAAGAGACAATCCTGACAATGAGAAAAAGAAGTACACTTGCTATCTTAGTAGAGGAGGAAAAAATGAAATCACAGAATGCCCGAGTAAGACTTGAGGAACCAGAAGGCAGAGCTATAAGAAGAAAAACAAATGAATGCAATGAATAAGAAGAGTTCTCTGGTAGAGAATTGTCTAAATGATTTAGATACTTACTTTGAAAAGGAAAATGAAAGAGTGAAAGCTCTTAATATAGCAATTAACATACAGAGGCTGTCAGAGTTAATGAAGAAACGATTCTGCACATTGTCTATAAGAAGCATTTTAAGTATAGGAGATCAAAATACGATAAGGAAAAGATACATAATCCTGACATAACAAAAAAAGGAGCAATATTCTCTTTAGAAAAGACAGACTTCAAGATAAAGAAAATCATCAGGGATTAAGAAGATAGATACTGCAAAAAATAAACACCCAAATAAATCCTCTAATCAATAAATGAGTTGACAGGTCTTGAAAGAAGAAATATAAATGACAAATCAAATAGATGAATAAGGTTCAACATACTTAACTGTCTTTGAGATGCAAATTAAAATTGGAATAAGAATCCATCTCATTCCAGTCAGAATGACTGTCATCAAATAAAAAACAAAAACAAATGCCTACATAGGTGTACAGAAATACAGAACCTTACACTGTACTATTTGGATGCAAGTGTCTCCGGACATGATGGAAATCACTGGAAATTCCTCAAAATTTCTCAGAAAGGAGAACCAACAAATGACCCAGCTATGCTCCATGTGGTTATATCCTCAACTAAATGTAAGCATACCAAAGGTATTTACACCTCTACGATTCATAGCAACACTATTCATAAGTGCCAAGGTTCCATACATGGTTATATGTTAATCAGTGGATGGATACAGATAGAGCCATACACACTCACATGTATGTGCACATACAGACACACACACAGAGACACACACACAGATGTGCACACACACACTCACATGCATGTGCACATACAGACACACACACAGATGTGCACACACACACACTCACATGTATGTGCACATACAGACACACACACAGAGGCACATGCAGATGCATACACACATGTATGTGCACGTACAGACACACACAGAGATACACGGACAGACACATACACACACAGACACTCACATGTATGTATACATACAGACACACACAGACACACATATATGCACATACATACTCACATGTATGTGCACATAGAGACACACACACAGAGGCACATGCAGATGCACACACACATACATGTGCAGATAGAGACACACACAGAGATACACAGACAGACACAGACACACACAGACACTCACATGTATGTACACATACAGACACACACACGCACAGACACACATACACTCACACACAGACACACTCACACACAGACATACAGATGTACACACACACAGACACAGAGGAAGGGGTTGGTTTGTCACAAGGAAGAATGACACCATTGCCAGGGAAATGGATGTACATGAACATCACTATGCTAAGTTAGATAGGACAGACTCAGGTGGACTAATAGTGCTTTGTCTCTCTCTCATATAAAGAATCCAAGTTTGAGTGTATACAGAGCGTAAGTCTATAAACTGTTTTTAAACTAAAAAAAATCAACTAAAAGAACATAAAATAAAAGGAATGCTAAAATATGCTGAAGGGGTCAGTTCTGAAAGGAGGAAATTCTTCATGAGTATGCAATGACCAAGAAAGCCCCCAAATCCATAAAATAAAAGAAAGAAAATCTTTTGCTATAACTGACTTCAGCATTCTGTTATCTGTAAGATACTTATCCAGTAGGAAGAACATTAGTAGATACATAATTCAATAAACAACATTATCAATGCTTTGCTTCTAATCGATATTTAAGATTACTTAATTTAACAACAGAAAGTACTGTATTTCCAAATATTGCCATGTAGAAGATTTTTGAAGATGGATAGCATATCTAATAGTAAAACACACAAACACAAACTTAAAGGACCAGGAATCACATAAAACAAACTGTTAAATGCAATAACATTAACTTAGTCACAGATATGGGACTTGAAGTTTCCTTTGTTGTCAAACACAAAATCTCTAAGTAATAGATGGCTTAGAAGAAAAACTCTCAAAAATGATTTCAAATATTTTGGCCTAAATATGAAAAGAAATATAAAATTGCACAAGTAATGAAGAAAACAAAATAGAAACCCATTAGCTTCTAGAAAATATAAAAAGAGCAATGAAAATTAGGCAAGTAGACTAAAACATACAATAATGTTAGTGAATGTTAAACAGGAAAATGACAGAAAAAAATCAATTACTCCAAAAGGTGGTTCTTTGAGAAGATCAATAAAATCGACAAGCCTCTAAGCAAACAAACTAAAGAAAACAACCAGAAACACAAATTACTAAGATCAGAAATGAAAGAGAGGAGCTCGTTAGCACCCCATCAATTCTAGAAGGAAAGAAAGGAATAGATCAACCTTTCTCCGGCCCACAGATTTGATAACGTACGTGACCAGAAGAAATCACCCAAAGACACAATCTACAAAATCTCAAACGAGGCCAAAGAGGTAACTGGAATAAGCCTGGGACTACTGAGGTAGTGAAATACTTAACTTCCCAAACAGAAGGCAACAGGATTCACTGGAACATTCCATCAACTATGTAAGAAATTAAGTGTGGAACTTCCTTATATCATCTTTCAGAAAATAGGAACATTTAAAAACTATTTCTGTAAGGCTGACTTTAAGGAGACAATTTTTTTTTCAAAATCTTCTATGCTATATTACTTTACGTTAACCATGAAGCATCAGAAATATAAACCATGAGCGAGGGATATTTATTCTATGCTTGCCAGACTTATTGAAAAATTGAGAGTCAATGAATGTTACCAGCCACATTGAAACAGGCCCCAAGTAAAACTTAAATGATCATTTCAATAGATACAGGAATTTTAGGGAAAATTCAACATCTTCTCATGTGAGAAACTCTCCAACCACAATTAGAGGGGAACTTTTTCATTCGGATAGAAATCAATTTCAGTAACATTATTGTCCTAATGGCATAAAAGAGGATGCTTTTCCACAGACTGACACGAGATGAGGGTTTCTCTTTTCACTGTCCACTCACAAACCTCTGGATTCAGTTTCTCAAATGCTGTGGACTTTATGTGTGTACTAGTACATTCTCAGCTTAGAGAGTTTTAATGCATCATAAACAAGTTACTTAAATGTTTTCTCCTTTCTTTCCTTTTGCAAAATAGACTCAGAAACATAGTCACCAAACAAATATTGGAATCCTAAAATTACAAAGTGGATAACTTTACTGTCGTTAATTTGTAAGCACTTGTGGCAGTAACAGAGACATCAATAGACAATATTCAATCATCAGACATGATTATGGTTTGAACTGGAGCTTTGTTTTCATACAGCTGGCCGAGTAGATGGCCTTTGTATTTTTGATAATTCCTTTCTACAGAACAGTTACAGTAAAATGGAAGGATTGGACTTTGGAAAGAATTTTATGATTTATCCAGCTATTTGCTTCCACAAAGACCCTGACAAAGGCAGTGTTAAGGGGGGAAAGGTATGATGGGCTCAGTTTCAGGTCACTGTCCGTCCCCGTTTGTTCTCTATTGTTGTGACCAACACCGTGACCTAGTAGAGCAACTTGGGGGAAGAAAAAGGTTTACCTCATCCTGCAGCTTACAGTCCATCACAAATGGAAATCTAGGACAGGATTTAAAGCAGAGGTCACGGAGAGTGCCGCTTACCAGCCTTCTAACCAGGCTTGCTCAGCTTGGTTTCTTATAGAACCCAGGACCACCTTTCCAGAGATGGCACCTCACATGGTGGCCTGTGCCCTCTAACATCAGTCATAATTTAAAAAAAGTTCCTCAGTGGCATGATCATAGACCAATCTGATGGGGGCAGCCTCTCAATTAAGGTCTCCTTTCCCCAGATATAATGGCTATTCTTGGTTCTCCATTTGACTACCTCTGGGATTGCCTAAACTGAATCAGCTGGATATACCTATGAGAGGGTCTGTCTTATTGAATCATTTGACATGTGAAGACCCACTCTGAATACAGAACTTTTGAGGGGGGAAGATCCGCCTATAGTCTGAGATGTGTCTTCTTGTGATAACATATACAAGGATATGGAGGAAGAAAGCACTCTTAGCCTGCTTGCTCCCCCTCTCACTGGCAAGCCCATTCTTTCACTGGCACTGTAGCCTTCTCTTTCATGGTTCACACAGTCCAGCTCATCAGGAAAGGCATAGCAGTAAAAGCTGGAGGGAGGTCGTCACATCACATCCAGTGTCAAGAGCAGAGAGTAGATGTATGAACCTGACTCATGCTCAGATCACTTTATCCAGTCTTATGTCATTCAGAACCCAACTGGGGAATGGTGCCACCCCCAGTGGATTGGGTCTTTCCATACTAGTCAACACAATCAAAACTATCTAAAGGCCAACCTGATGTAGTAACCACTCCTACATTGGGATTCTTTTCCTGATTGTATATTGTGTAAAGTTTACAGTTAAAACTATGCACCATACTATTTATCCAGTATTTATCTATGCATTTATTTGCATTACTTTGGTCAGGGTTTCATTGCTGTGAAGAGACACCATGACTACGGCAACTCTTATAAAGGAAAAATGTTTAATTGGGGCTGGCCTACAGGTTCAGAGGTTTAGCTCATTATCATCATGGTGGGAAGCCTGGAGAAAGAGCTGAGAGGTCAACATCTTGATCCAAAGGAGCAAGGAGAAGACTACCTGCCACACTAGGTATAATTTGAGCATAGGAGACCTCAAAGCCCAACCCCACAGTGACACACTTCCTCCAACGATGCCACACCTCCTAATAGTGCCACTCCCTATGGCTAAGTATTAAAACACACGAACCTATGGGGGGTGGTCATACTTACCACCAACTTACCTGTCATCTATTCATCCACCCACTTATTACCTGTGCTGGCCTAGTATAAAGTTGTCAACTTGGTACAAACTGGAGTCATCAGAGAGGAGAGGGCATCAAGAAAATACTTCCTTAAGGTTGGGCTATATGCAAACCTGTATGACATATTTTTTATTAGTTATTGATGGGGAAGGGCCCTGGGATGGTGAATGATGGTCTTGAAGCAGGACCCTTCAATGGCTTCTGCATCCGCCCCTGCCTCTAGGTTCCAGGTCTGCTTAAATTCATATCCTGATTCCTTTCCTTGATGGACTATGATGTGGAAGGGTAAGCTAAATAAAGGTTCACCTCCCCAACTTGTTTTTGGCCATTGTGTTTTGTCACAGAAATGGTAAGCCTACCCTAACTACGACATTATCCATCATCCATTTGTCTATGTTCACCTCCGTCTACTTACCATCCATCCATTCTTTTATTGCTACCTTCTATCTATCCAGGTGCCCTCTATCTGCCATCCATCTCTCCTTTCATTTGGTAGATGTCCGAAATGTACGCGGGGCTGAAATCGCTGTCCTCCTTAGAGCATGTGTACCTCTACATACCTTTCCTATGTCTAGGCATGTGGTTGTTTGGTTTACAAAGGTCTTCTCTGTAAATCAAATAAATCTAAGTAAATGGAAGGACTTCTTAAGTCAACACGCCTGGAATTAGTAGGTGCTAATTGTCAATAGTGATTGCACAACACATGAATAAAACATGGGATTTGATGGATGCTGTCAACAGCTTGGGACAAATCAGAAGTTTACCAGGCTTTATTCTTAAATCCATCTGTTCAAACAACATTTTACCGCTTTCCTATATTTTAAACGAATAATCATCGAATTCTTACATTGTTATTGCCTTTTCTTATTTCGCGGCTGTTGATATTCTATTCTAGTCATCAATACATTTCTCTTATCATTAAAATTACAATTTTAAAGATAGCAGTAAGTTCTACTTTGGATGCTGTAATTATCTTTTATTGTTTTCCAATGTGACATACAGCTTCTTTTTCTCATTTAACTGCCAAACTTACCAATAAACGAGAAATTAAAGTAACGTTGTTTGAAGATTGTTTGAAGGATTAAAAGAATAGTTAGTGAGGATATTTTCAAAGTTTGTTTATCTCATACATCTAGACTTTGATTATTGACCACAACATATCCATTTATAAATACAGGAAATGAGCTTTTATTTTTAAAAATAAAGATTTTTTAATATTTGAAGTTATTCCAAAAATTATTGCTTATTTGCTTTTCGCAAAAATGTATATCAACTCTCATCAAATGTGGTGATTGCCAAAAGTTTTTTTGTAAGAAATATTTAAATTGAACTTGTTTTTATTTGATGATATGCTGGTGTAAAATTGAATATTGCTTAGAAATCAATGACTCAGGAAGGAAGATAAGTAGCAAGCTTAAAAAACTAATTTTATTGAAATCACAGCATATTTCAAAAACTTTAAATGGAAATATAAATGAAAATACATAAATCATAGCTAATGTAGTTGGTCTTTCTTTAACCCCATTCTTTAATTCCTGAGATATAAATCAGTTTTCTGTAGCTTAAATTTATTATACATGTAAGTGCTTTTTTAGCATCTTCATGCCAATAACTAATAATTAACTGGCTTATAACACAATAGGTTGCTATATAGTAACTATCCATATCATCAAAGATTTAGAAAGAAACATTTAAAAGGTAATTGAAAACAATAGGAATTTTCCTTCTGCGTTAGTCACTTTTCTCACTACACTGTGAGACCAAAGACCTGAGAAGAAGCAATGGAAAGGAGAAAGTGTTTACTCTGGTTTACAGTGTAAGAAGAGACAAAAGCGTACTGTGGTGGTAGAACGCGACGGCAGGAGAGTGACACAGTGTATCCCATTGTATCCACTGTCAGAAAGCAGGGAACAGGCAGAAAGTGAAGCCAGCCTATAAACCCTCAAATCCTGCCCTCAGTGATTCATGTCCTCCCACCAACCTAGTAAGGGCTAATAACCTTCCAAAGTAGCATCCAGCTGGGGACAGAGTTTTTATGTAGGAAATCCAGGAATATGTTTGGTAGAGGCGGGATATCGTGTGCAAGCAGCCCCTTTTATAGAGAGTCAGGCACCCCTGGATGTTGCCAGATAAGTGTGGGGCGGAGCCTAGACGAAATGCCAAGAGCTACTACCGTTTGTGAAAATTTTGTTTGTTATTTGGAGACAGGGCTCCTCCACGTGGCCCTGGCTGTCCTAGAAGTGACTTTAGATGAGTGTGGCCTCAGATTCAGAGATCTATCTGCTTCTTTCTCCCAAGTGCTGGAGTCAAAGCCACGTGCCACCACTGCCTGGCAAAATCTTAAACAGGGAAAGAGCAAGCATTGTTTATGAACCACGAATCACACACACAAAGGAAGAGAAGAAACATTTTTATGAAGCGAAGGTTGGACGAAAGAGTAAATGAAGGCGTTTGAGTTTAATCACATCTCCAAAAGGAATCCCGACTGTATTGAACAGTCAACGGCTGATAAAGGTCCTTTAGTGTTCACAGGGTGGGAGAACATGTTTGGCAAAGCTACACATGCCTTTTGCATGATCTCATTGGCATCTGCGTAAAGGTGATTACAGAGAATGCAGGGAGATCAGAACAGATCCCAGTTCAGGGGCTGCAGCACTGATGTAGATGGGAGATGATTAATTGATTAACGGCTTGAACGACAGCCATTTACCAGGAACTGGATAAGCTTATCACATGTGCGCATGAGCGAAAACATTGCAAGGAGCCCTGTACTGCTTTTATATTTTCATGTATCCTTTGAAAAGCAAACTTAACTAAAAACACGGTAAGCAGATCTTTAAAAAAGAAAGATAAGTGACAAATTCAACAGTCACAAAGACCTAATGAGTGACTCAATGAATCCAAACAGGAGTGAGAAATAAGATTAACTCTGGCCGCCAATGATGTGATCAGTCCTGGAAACTTAACGGATGGTTTAAATCAGTGTTTCTCAACCTGTGGGTGGAGAACCACTTAGGGGTTGAAAGTGATCGCCTAAGGTCATCCTGCATATCAGATATTTGCATCATGATTCCTAATAGTAGTAAAATTGCAGTTATGAGATAGCCAACAAAAATTTTGTGATTGGAGGTTACCACAGAAGGCACTCCATGAAAGGGTCCCAGCATCAGGGAGGCTGAACACCTAGGATGAAGGAACTCGACTGTGGGGATGCCATTCATAAAGCCAAGCCTGGGGCTGGCTGTGGGGAAAATCGTCTGAAGTCTACAGCAGAGAGCCTGTGAAAGAGAGTGCAACTTGGATGGCCGTTGGGAGAGGAGTGAGCTTGCGGAAATGACTCCCAACTACAGGCCTTCCACTGTGCCCCTTTGGCAGTGTGAAGATGCCCTGAGGTGCTTGCTATGAGCAGCTGGTGGAGAGACCAAACAAGAATGAGGCTGACCATTCATTGTTCTCACAAGGTCCACTACAACAGTCGCCTCAGACCAGGAGGACACTGGTGAGGAGAAATTGCTGTAGATCATAGAACATTTCAATGGCATATCATAACCTGACTCTCATTTCTGGGTTTCTAAGATAAAACGTGCGAAACAAAAGACACTACCACCAACAGAAAACGTTATGAGGAGTTTGAACCTTGACTAATTAGCTCGAGGTATTACGAATTATTACCACAGGGTAGATGTGAATATGAACCAAGTTAGTAAAACTATCTTCCGAAATATATTAGACTAAGTATAAAGCTAAACCATGCCTAAGATTTATCCACAATGGCGTGTGAGAAAAGAGGAAGCACAGGTATTATACCACAGTGAGTGCCATTAGTTTATTGTATTCCTCTATTTACATTTAGTAGCTATTTCAAAGTATGCATAATCAGAACTTGATCCTAGATTTCTACTTGACAAAATGTCATTCATTGAAAGAAATGTATCTTCATATATTATCCCCTATTTTCTTACTTATAAAAATTTAATATAATGATGTAGATATTCATTAAACATAACATATTATCTTGAGCATTTTTCTCATATATTTAGCTTGGGAGAAATTTAAAGTATGCCCCATGAGAGTCACATTGTGCAAATATCCTTATGGCTCCCTGAGAAACACCTAAAAATATGTCTGTGAAACTGTGAGGGTCTTTTGTTACTTTTTTAAGTTAATTCTCCCAATTTAGAATTACTAACTCAATATAGTAAAGTATATGAAATTATCAGTGTAACTATTGCCATATAGTTTACATAAAATTAGGTATCAAATATTTATGTTTTTGTGCACATTTCTTACATTTTTCTCTCTATATGTTATGGCTTTAAAAACTTTTTAGTGAACTAAATATGAGATTTTGTTTTAATTTTTATTCCATGTTTTCTTAGCAAGATTATCTTTGCTTATTATTGTTAATTATCTATTTTGTCTTATAGATGATACAGTTTTTTGCTAGATATTCTGTATTTGTCTTTTTTTTAAATTAAGTTAGCATAATATCTTATCACCTAAAATATCGGGTATTTGTCACAGTGTTAAAATTGCACACTGTTTTCTTAGTTTTAATATCATGTCTGATGCTGTACTGGTAATAGTTAATTTTCACTGGTATGACCTCTAACTTTTCTATTTAAGCCTTTTTCTTGATACTGTTGAGTGAAGGGTTATTGCTACGTCAATATTGTTTCCTGACACCTGCCATGCTTTCAGGGATTAACCACCTTTGGCTTTTAGTTTGTTAAATGCCAGTTATAATAAACTAAGCAGGGTGGCTCACATCTGTAACACCGGCACTGTGCATGGGTGCTGAGGCAAGGAAATCACCGGGGTCAGCCTGGGCTACATAGTGAGTTCCTGCCTAGCCTGAGGTACATAGCGAGACCTTGTCTCAGACAAATCTTAGCAGCAATTGTCAAGTGGCTCGCCTCTGCTCCATTCAAATCCTCACACTATATAACGTGGAGGGGAATGCTTGCTGTATGCCATTCAGTCTACCCATAACTTCTACATTTGCTCAGATTAATCTATTTTGTTGCCGTATTACAATAAAGCAAATATTTTGTTTATTGCAGATTAAATATATTTCCTACTTTATATTTTAGAGAAACTCATATCATTAGGCTGTTAAAATTCAATTTTATTTTTAACCCACTGTTTTTTTTTTTAGATGATTACCAAAGTGAATCCAATCACTGAAGATTTAAAATTATTCAGGACCTCACCTCAGATATATTAAAAAACAGGGACATTTGACATCTTTAAGTATTTTTCCCAGTCAGGTAAAAAGTTTGTTTTTAAACTATCAATTTATGTTATTGTTTCCTCAGTCAAAGTTATAACATTATTTTGGCAAATAGACACAACTTTTGAAACACACTACTGAACATTTTGTGGCCTTGTTTCTGTAACAGGTATAACCTTTGAGGTTTTGCAACTTATTAAACTTTGTGTCATATTTTGCTTCTTATTACTGATATTCACTATTTTTTATTTATAATGTTAAACTGATTTCCTTAAATCTCTTAATAAGACAAAACACAGGATTCTTTCTCTTACTTTACAGCCAGCTTCCTGAAAGTGAAATTACTGTTACTATTTTTTTTTGCTACGACAAAATTTCCACAAGATGAATAAAGAGAATGTTCTTGCTTCCTTTAAAAAACATCGTATTTTGATTAAAAATTTAAGCAACTTGGAGATCAAAGAATTAAGTATAATCATGTTACATAAAATACTCTTTCAGTAAATACGAAAGTAAAGTTGAATCACCAAATTAACGGTCATCTAACGTGGCATTCTTTCCCCACTGATTGGTTTGTGAGCCCCACAGCAAGACACTGAAAAGCAAGATGGAGTTAAGTGTGCCTTCTGCTGGCAGGTATGTGTGTGTGTGTGTGTGGGGGGGGGGCGTCTCTAAAGCAGCAGCAGATGTGTCTTCAGGGAAGGGAGCTCCACAGCCTTCTGTAGGAGGGAAAAGCGGAGATAAACACAGTAAGAAACCACAGGGAGCCCCGGTGTACTCAGATAACGGGCACTAGGAAAAGTGGGACCCCCAAACTCCCAGAGTTCAGTTCTCTTTGCTCCAAGGGGCACACACTCGGTGCTGCCTGGAGCATTCTGACATAGATTAGCATTGCTCTCAGCTTGAAGTTTTAAGTACGTGACACACAACAATAAGGTTTCCTAAAAGCATATAAGTCTTAAAACTTTAGGCCAAAATACTTTTCCTAAAGTGTACTCTGGGCAAATAAATAAAGTCTTCACTTTCGAGAGCAACGTTCTCACTAACGAATAGCAAACCCATGCTAAAATAACACTCGAGGAATTCTGAATGCCGTCTACCTTGGTAAATAGCCGGTTTCCCAACACCTTTTACATTTTTGCAACATTTTGTCCCTCGCTTCTGTACTGACCACCGCAGGGAGGGGTCTAGAAGGAGAAAATTTTTCTAATGCTTTCTCCCAGTTGAATTGCTGCAGTGGACGTGTTTGAAGAGAATCACATCTCCGTAATATCTTGTTCAGTTCCCACTCTAATCAAGTCCGCAAATCACGCCTTCCTATAATGTAAGATAAATGATTAAGGGTCCATTTTCTTGTTAATTCCCATTAGTGCTGATGAGAGCCAAGCACATGTAGCGGAGACAGAGGACACTCTTAAGAACTAAGAAATGATAACTGGATTAAAAAAAAAAAAAACAGAGTGGATTTAAAAATGTCCAGGCTGCCTGACTGTTTTCCACAGTCATCCTCTTAAGCCAGGAGAGAGACAGCGGTGCCATCAGAACTGTCTCGGTGCTGACTGTTACTATAACTTAACCTTTGCTGGGTTTGTTCCTCCACACTTTCATGCGTGCCTAATGTGCATTCCGATAACTCCCTGCCTAATCCTCCCCATCTGATCCTAATTACCTGCCGCCCCCAAGACTCTTCCCTTCCCACACTCGTGACCTTTTTGCTGTTGTTCAGTTTTTAACCAGGTTATCTGCACCCACTGTGGGTTTGGAACTGTTGGACTCTGGTGGGCTTTTCAGTGCGTCCATAGCTGGAGACAGTGACTGCCCCCCTCGCCCGGAATCCATCGCTATCCGCGACCCCGCAAACTCCTTCTGCATCCACGATAGATTATCATTATTTTGACTGAGAAACTGGCAGTTCCTGCTTTGTTTTTCTGCTTTAGAAACAATTTTCGGGTCCTCTTTATGAGAGTAGGGTGACAGACTCACTTTATTTCCTTTTTATGGGGCTGTGGTCTACTAGGATTTCTTCACTTTGCTCCTATTGCTGCTAGCCGCCCAGCAATTCTATTAAATAAATCCTACAACCAACCCATTCTAGTAATGTCTGTTTATAACGCCTTACTCCTTGCCGTTATGAAAAGCATGGGCACCGCACATGCAGTGGAGGAACTGAAGGGGCCGCAACAGTTCCCCTTCACAGTTTTCTTGGAGAATCCGAATAGGAGACAGCCTTCGCTTTAAACCTTCCTCACACACGAAGATACTTGTACTATGGTGGCTTAGCGACGGCCGTCCTATCAAACGCAACCCTGTGTTAAGAAAGGTAGAATCGATCATTTTTAATCTTACAAAATTTAATGTTTCTGTTAAGAAATAGAAAAAAAGTCACTTCCTAGGGAGTGAATTTATACTGAGCTGAAGGTGGGGTTGCCGAGCTTTGAGTGATATGATAATCATGTTTTCTCCCTTCAGTTGTACGAGGGGATTGAAATTTATATACTCAATAACTAGAAAAGAATCATGAAGGATCAGGGTGAAGCAATCTGTCGTTCTCCATTTCTCCTGCCACTCCCACAGGGAGTCTAATATTTCCCAGGCGTCTTTGCTGATACCTGTGCCAGGTAGCAGACTGTGTTGGAGTGAGTATGCCCAAAATGCCCGTTTTTCGAGAGAGTCAAATGACTACCGCCCCTGAGTTTTAAATTTCATTAAGTGCACTTACTGGAAGTCTTAAAGCCTATCGATGACTTGATTCAGGCCTTGCCTCATTCTGAATCATGAAGGAATAAAACACTTGTTCAGGAGAAATTAACATCTCATTTGCTTTTTGGTTTTGGTATTGCTCTGGATGTTCGGGGTAAGGTCTGTGACACTGATGACATTTTCTTGTTTAATCCTTGTTAACGGAACTAATGATTTACAGGATAGGAGTGAAGTCCCCAGGGGAGCATTATCCCAGAATATTGCTTATTTATTCTTTACAGAGAGTGATACATTACATAACAATGTAACATATATAAATATATCAGATGTTTTCTGTAAGGAGCATGTATGTCACTTCCTTAGGATAACCCTTCTTTCCTTGGATCACACAAAATCCGTGGACAAAGGTTTATGAAATGATTGCGGTGTGATTTAAAGAGAAATAAAGCAGTGCACGCTTTTGGCTTCATATATATTTCATAGTGGTGTAGTATAAATTATTATACACATCTCTCATCTTTATTATAATGAAATTTAGCCAAGTATATTATAATGACATCTTTCCTCAAATTTGAAGTATGAAAACATTTTTTAAAACAAATACTTTACCTAAGAGAATTATTTAATTTATTTATGTTCAGTTACCTTGTTAGCAAGTTCCAGTTAGGAGTGCTTACATTCTGCTAATGGTGAACCATATAATCTAATGTATTATCAATATCACAATGACTTAGTGAGAAACCCTGAGTTCACTTTTAGCTCATTTTCTGTGTTTCTTACAGCGATAAAGTATGTTATATATGTGTTCGAGAAATAAAAACATTTTCTTCTTGATGGAGGAAAATCACATTGAAATATTTCACTTACAAAACAACACTGTGGCCCTTGAAGTCATGACTCCTACATATATTTCCCTACCCAGCACTCTGTGTGATATGACACTAGTAAAAATTAACGTTTCTATAGATAATCTGAGTTGTGCAAAGTCAACCACTGATACACAAAAATACATGCTCACAGACAGACCTGCAGACAGGAATGGTCTTGTATCAATGCCCCTGGGATAAATGTTGTTACTCATGCTTGATAGGGAGTCATTTTTCTCCAGTTACTAATACTTCATAGTGTTTGTTAATCAAAATGTACCCAATTACACATCTCTACTGACCAGTTACTCAAAGGACAAACATTCTTGGCTATGCAAAATGGCATTGCCTAGGCATTCCTGAACAAGATTTACTCCTGTATCCTAAATTAATGGCAAAGCACTCCAGAAATCTAGACTGTGAGGTAAGTCTCGACGTGGTATACTGAAACAAATTATTATGTAATATTTCTCACTTATGTTGCAAAGAGAGAGCTCTCAAATATGTATTATGTATGTATATATATGGTATATGTAGCACAATATATATACTTAACATATATAACACAAATATACAAATTATATATAATCATATATATGTTTACTGTGTGTATGTGTATACATATATATATATTTATACATACACATACAAATTATACAGCTATCACCTGTTCTACCTGGCTTGCTATTACTTTAAAATGTCATAATTCTATAGATAAGACCCGGTAGAAAGTATCATCAGTGACACAGGCATTTAGAATATAAATTTCTGTGAGAGAATTACTACAGAAAAAATATTAGTAGTTTTAAAAGATGCTTTTTTAAAAAAGGACATTAGATTTTCTTTTTTTTTTATGCAACGAAGTACCTATTGGTCAACTTCATATAGTATGCAATTACTCTCTACTGAAAAGGATTTATATACGTCTGTGAAATAATTTAATATTGAAAAAAATTATCAAAGGAGTGGGATGAGATCTGTATTTCATCTTTGTTCCGGGGGCCTTCACAAATTCCTGCTACCCACACTGCCCTCCTCCAGGGGGCGCCGCTGCCTTGCTGGTTTGTTTGGCTCCCCGTTCCCTCTGAGGTCCTGAGCGGCCCCTGCAGGCCTTGCTGAGGTTGACTGGCCTGGATTCTGTTACTACTCAATGAAGGCAGTTTTATTTTAATGATTGTTTTTATTCTTTTAAACAGGGCATATGCTTTAGCCCTGTTTAGTATTGAAGAATATTATAGTTTGGTCCGCATAGTGGCATAATGGTTTTTTTAACTTACATAGTGGAGATTTTCAAAATGCTCTAAGAAATCCCAAACCATTTGATTGTCTGGCCATGGGGGTGTCAAATAAAGGGTGCATGAATTTAACCTTTGTATTATGTCGGTCATAACTTTTAGTAACATTCCCCTAGACTGAGGAATGAATATACATATATTCCTCCTTTTGACTAGTATTCATCGATTCTGTTTCATTGAGACACATAAGATGGAAAGTGTGTTAACTTTAAGAAAGAAATAAAAGACAAAGTAAACAAAATCTCATCCTAGCCAGAAGCCTCGTCAGAGAGCTGAGAGGACACGGTATAGTTAGAGGACAGAGGGTGAAACCTTAGGAGAAAACATAGCTGTGAAGAATTCTAGAAGTTATCTCTCTGCTTTCTCCTGCTGGCTTCAGGCAAACTTTGCCTAAACTCTCGTAAGCAGATGGGTATCTGCTCCGTTTTTAAAGATATCGAGGGAAGCCATCCCATAATCTCTTAATATCCCTCCTTTATATCTAATCTGTTTGTCCATTTAATTTAGTTTATCTTTGGCAGGCATGGATGATGTTACCCTTTACAATGTAATTAATCATAACCCTGACAAATAAGATATTGTTTATACGTGAAAGAAAAGGTGGCAATTTCCCTAGACAGAGAATATCGTTATTAGAGTTTTAGAGACTCTGATAATAATTGTCAGGGGAAGGGACATACATACTTACTTTGAGACTTACTGGAGCCAAGGACTGAATCCAGTTTGTAATTAGGAGATAACTCTTTTTTTTATAGAAGAGGAGGGAACATGGATAAGATCTTTCTACAACCAGAGGAACAGCTCTGAGAGCCATGTCGAACCCTGGCTTGTAGTGTCTCCTCACTGATGGTTTCATGCTGATGGGACTACTGTTAATATGCACCTGTATCTATATGTCTACCTACGCATAGATTCATTGTTGTCACTTTTAAAATAAATTTACTATATATACTGTATTAGTTCATTTGACGTCAGAACTTGCTTTTGCTTTTCCCAGATTTTCCTATGATTTTAACAATGATATTTTTTTTACTGTTTCAGAAATATCAGTATGAAATAATAATGCAGTCAAGAACTGAATAAAGTCCCTGTCTACCCCCGCCCTCCTCCTCACCATGTGTGCGTGTATGTGTGTGTGTGTGTGTGTGTGTGTGTGTGTGTGCATGCGTGCATGTGTGTACTCTCTCTCCTTGTCTGTGTATGTGTGTATAGTTCAGGGATGTAAATCTTTGGCCTTGAACATGTTCTGCACAGTGTAGTCAAGTACTGTACGATGTCCCGAGCTATGTCCTCCTATTTCCTTTAACTTTCAAAATATTAGGGTTGGGGATTTAGCTCAGTGGTAGAGCGCTTGCCTAGCAAGCACAAGGCCCTGGGTTCGGTCCCCAGCTCTGAAAAAAAAAAAAAAGAAAAAAAACTTTCAAAATATTTCAGTGTGGAGACAGGTCTCACTTAATTCCCTAGGCTGTTCTCGAACTCAAAGAGCTCAGGCAGGCTTTGAGCTCGCAATCCTTGTACCTCAGCATCCTAAGTAGCTGGAGTACCTGGTTTGGGCCAGCATGTCCAGCACTGTTGTCCTTTACCAGGTAGTAAAATTAGTAGTGGTAACAGCCAGTGAGTCATCACTGTGCTTGCACAGGGTTTCCGTGAGGCACATAAATCTGAGTTCACAGATACAAGGTAAAGAGCGAGTAAGGGATAAACTAATTGTACATTAATGCTGTGTGCAGTGTTTGCCGAGACAAAGTTAGCAGATCCTCCAACATCCAAAACTCCACTACACTCCATAATTTATATTGAAATATGCATACATCTTCTGTTTCATAAGCTACACATGAAATTAATATCATTAATTTATAACACAACACCTGTACATTATAGCCTCATGTAGAACAATGCCTATACTGGGGGAAATAAATTCTCTTTATACATCCAACTGGAGGTATAACCATTCTTGAGAGGAGCAATTTTGATTGTGTTTGGTTGAGGACGTATGACTAATTTACACAATAAGTTATAATGATTTGTGAAGTTGGAATTAGCCCTGGGACCCTGGTCCGGGCCTCGAAAACTTTTTATTAAACAGAAAATGTAAACAAATAAAGGCTCCTTTGATTGGCTCTCATTTCCCCCCGTTCTCCTCTTCAAGGCAGATCCTTCACTGTGGGTTCTCTCATGAAGCAAGTTGTAGCAATAGGTCAGCAATAGTGTCTTCCACTAAAATTATGTATGTGCCTAGAATGCAGCTCTTTGGAGGCTACAATATCTCTCTGATATCAAATTCAAGGCCAGCATGGGTTACACAATGCAATTCTCTCTCCAAAATTATTTAAATTAACCATAGAGGTAAAGTTAACAATGGTTCTTTCAGTGATTGCTCAGGATTAGGTAGGCGGTTTGAGCCCCATAATATGGTCAATTCCAGGCAGAGACAAAGGAACAGTTGGCCCACGATGTGACCAGATTGGGCTCAAGAAACACAGTAGTCATTGCAATCCTATTGGGGCTATTGCAAAGAGAGAGTCACTCTCTGCAATGGTTCCTAGAGAAGACACATGACGTAAAGGAAACAAAGCCTTCGTCAGGGTGTGATATCCCACTTCAAGGCTGAAGGGCAGCCTGGTCTACGTGGAATATTCAGACTAACCAGGGATACAAAGTAAGAACTAGTTTCAAAGAATCCAAACCAACCCAACCCAAACCAACCCAACCCAAACCAAACCAAACCAACCCAAACCAACCCAAACCAAATCAAACCAAACCAACCCAAACCAACCCAACCCAAACCAAATCAAACCAAACCAACCCAAACCAAATCAAACCAAACCAACCCAAACCAACCCAACCCAACCCAACCCAACCCAACCCAAACCAAACCAAACTAAAACAAAAGCAAACCAAAACCAATCCAAACCAATACCAGAACCAAACCTAACCTAACCAAACCAAAACCAAAACCAAACCAAATCCAATCCAAAACCAAAACCAAAACCAAAGCCCAAACCAAAAGCAAGCCTTCTGTCTTCCATTCTGATCTCTTACCACGTCTCATGTCAGTGTTTGGAAATCCAAATACATTATAATTTACATATTTGTAGTGCTTATCCAAACATTGTAAATAAAAATAGATTAAAAATAAGGCGATCCGCTTATGCATCAGTTATAAATGACAGTTTTATAAAACCACAGCATGTTGTAGTTGCCGATGTTCCACCCCAGTCTGCATTTGGAAATCTACGGTTACAATTTTCATCTATGTGCATTAACTTGTCATTATGAAAACGAGGATGATTTGTGCAGGAAAGTGTCATGGTAGGCGTTAGGATTGGGAATGTTAAAACCATCCTAATAGTAATATCCCACCACGACAAAGGCCAATGGTGGGGAGCCACAGACGGTGCTGGGTCAGATCAATGGCATCAATGGGAAGGATGCAGAGTGAGAGGAACCTTTTAACGGTTTAGGACTTTGTGTTTGAACGATAAAAATCAAGATGTATTTCTTAAGGCCAGCAATGTATTGGAGGGGCGGGGACCCACTTTTCTCAAGTTCTACGAATCAGAAGTTTGCGTCGTCTCTTTTCAGAGTTGCTAGGCGATGCAGCTTCCCTCCTGCAGAGCCTGCTTTCTACAGAGCACTCATATTTAACCCAAATACATTCATCTCGGCGCATCAAGTTCTTAATTGTCAAGCGTATACTACCAAACTGAAATGGAAGATAAATGAATATTTCATGTGTAGTCTCTAAAGGGATAAGAATTAAAAATTAAATTAAAAGGCATTTGCCAGTGTTTTAATTTTTCTTTTATAAAGGCAAACACAAATATTAGAGGCTGAGGATACCTTAAATTCTTCACATCTAACTCTCAGTAGCAGTAATTTGTAACTGTAATTTGTAATATTCTAAAAAAAAATCTATCTATGGTGTAATGCAGACCACCACATTGCATTTTTACTTTCTAATTTACGATTGTGTTTCCTGTTGTGTATGTGTGAGCACATAGATTCATGTGCATGTGTGTGGCAATGCCTCTGGAGGCTGGAGGCCAAACCTAGGTGACTTCCTCATCTAAAGATCCATCTTATAAGACAGGATCTACCTTGGAGCCTGTGCTCACTAAGTAGCTCTGTTGGCTGACTAATGACCTCTAGGAATCAACCTGTGCTAATGTCTAGGGTAAGATAGGACCTTCATTTTATTTGTTTTTAATTAAAGAACCCAAAACAGCAACATGGGTACTGGACTTCAAACTCGGGTTTACCAATTAAGCCATCTCCTCAGTCCAGTACTCCTGTTTCTCTCTTATTAGGGCACTGATTAAAGCCTAAGTAAGACTTCTCGGGTCTTTATTATACATATTCTCTAACAGTTTACACACATGAGTGGTACACATAGATTCCCACTTTGGAGACTAGAAAGGCAGCAAGACACTCAGTGTCCCTGTGGAGGATCACCCAGCCGATATGTAGCAGCTGGTACCACCCACCAAATACCCTTCCCCTTGTTATCTCAGAGTGAAGCCCCCATGGCACATAATCCTTGCTTACGTGAAGTAGCCTGTCTCAACTCGTTTTCTGTTAGCTTGGAACGACCTGTGCCCCACTCCACAGCACTTTCACACGTCTCCAAATAAAGTTAAGATTATATGTAATCATACAGCAAGCCTTTAAAAGGCCCTTCTGTAGAGAAGGAACACCAGTGTGAAGTCTAAGAAATCACAGGTTACACTGCCTTGTGTAATTCCTTTTCATGGGCAATTAAATCTGGTCCTGCTAAATCCATACAATGCCAGCTGCTATCCACGGGTTACTTTGAATTTTCCTTAACTTCTCTCTACAGCACTGTATTTATCGCAAGTCAGCAAATCCCTTTAAACCTCTGTTTGGTGGCTGTCTGCCATGTGGTTCTGATTACCTAGAGCGTAAGCCTAACGTTTAACTGTGTACTTCTATTTGCCTTCAATGAAAGAAAGCCTTAATATGTCAGTTACAGCCACCTCTCAATTATCTGTTGTCATGGGACAGAGGCCACAGCAGTCAGGATAATTTAAATCCGTGAATAATTAGAAAAAAAAAATCTAATTTCACGATTATTTTCATTCCTCTCCCCCAAACAACTCTTTCTTGTCTGAATTGAAACAGGTAGAGAAGGAGATTTAATCAAAACAATATCCCCTCCCCCATATTTCTAACACAGACTGGTAAAGAGATAAATCATCATGGCATTCCACAGAAAAGGTTTCTGCGTCCTCAGATCCTGTTTGTGGAAACTTTCTGTCTTACTCTGAGGAGATTCATAGATTCTTAGATGGATTTTTGGGGGGCAATCGTGAAAGAAGGGCTTACACTAACTTTTCCAGAGAAAGACCATGCCTTCTCTCTTATTAGTTGTCTTTCCAATGGCTGTGATAAAATGACCTGCTAAAAGCAACTTAAGGGTGGAGGGCTGTTTTAGCTCACAGTTCCAGGGTCGGGTCTGGCCCATCATTTCAGGAAAGTCAAGGCAGAAGGAATTTGAGGGTAACAATAGTGTGTCACCCACAGTCAAGGACAGAGAGCAGTTTATCAGTGTAAGCATGCCTGCATTCAGCATGCTTACCCCATGCCTATGTAATCCAGGATCCCCTTTCCAGGGAATGGCGTCACCCACAGTAGGCTTGTTGTTTGAAACCCAGTCAGCATAATCCCCCATAGACCAACCTTGTCTAGAGACGTTTTCCTTGCGATCCCTTCCTAGGTGACTCTATATTTGTCAGGTTGCTAATAACAACTAGTGATCAGCCACCCCTAGATCTAAGAAGTTATATTCAATTTTCAGTTTTGATCAACCCACAACTCCCTTGTAGCTGCCGCCCCACGTTCCAGTGCTATTAGCACCTCCGTTGGCAGCAGGCAGGATGCCATCTGTCTGGACCTCGTAGCCAATCAGAAGGGGTGATGTTGTACTAATGGTTCCGTAATAAAATGAAAAGAGATGGCCTTCATTTAGATGAAAGCTGTAAAGTAGCTATTGTGCTTGTTTGGTATGGCAAGGACCAGATGTATTATTTATGCAATTTTTCTTTTGAAGGAAGAACCGAAAGGGCATATTTCATTTTATGGAATTCAGTGGGAGCTATTGTCTCATGAATGCGAACATTTCTGCATTTCTCTTCCTCAGATTGTGGAAGGCGCTTTTCCACAGATCATCTGAGTAGGGATTTTGAAGTTGAAAAACTGCTTTTAGAATTGGGAGGCCCTAATGACGGGCTCTATTGTTCAGACTGGTAGATAAGGTCACTCGGCGCCGCGCAGGAGAACTTGGTCTTAGATGAGGATGGCGTTTTCAAGGTCTCAGCTAGTTGCTAAGGCTTTCCCTGCATTTGCATTAGGAATAAAGTAAACGGCATCGATTTGGTCATTATTCAGGAACAAGAAGACATGGGGATAAACTGTTTATAAATACAAATGCATATTTTGTATCAAGATTTGATCCTCTAGTACTTTAGTAGCTTTGTTATTTCATTCTGCGATAGAAGTTTTACTGTGTGAAGAAGCTTCATCATGCTTCTCGTCAAAAGAAAGTGGCAATAATAATCTACTTCCAGGAAATAAACAAAACCGAAACAAAATTTTTTTATGTAAAATCAAGTTCAAAATAATGGACAGTTGTGTATCTAGTGTACTATTTGAGCCTCTTAGTCCATGCCTTCATCAAACACAAGGGAATAGATGTCGAGGAACACAAGGGTTTAGCTGGATCTGGAGTCTGATCCTGGCGTTCTGACTGCGGCGGGATGCTTGTCTCCCTAACCCATGTCTGACCTTGATCAAGCGATCACTTTCTATTCAGGAACCTCTGCTGCTGAGGGCTTCTTAATTAAAAATCAATAACAAATTAGCCAAATGAAGGGCAGACTGCCCATTAGTAACTAAGTACCTTACCCACTGAGCCTTAGTGCTTCCCCAGTTCCTTCCTGACCCGTTTTTCTCCCGGGCTTCTCTTCTCTTTATATATCCTTCTATTCAAGTCAACAACCGGGAGAGGCTCAGTCTTTATTCCCCAACTAGGAAAGTCTTATAAATTCATCCCACTTTCATCTTTCATTCAGGACCCATCAATCCCTTGATCATTTCAATGCCTGTAACTGTTTCCATGTTTTTTTTACCCCAATGGTAAAATTTCAGCCATCACCGTATTTGATTTGTAGCAATAAATAACACGATAAGAGCTTAAAAATCTTCTTCTTCAAAGTTTTCACCTTTCGTAGCCAGTGAGTCAAAGTTCTCCCTTTTGATTCCCTTTCCATACCCTCGTTCCTCCATTGAGTCGCACAGCATCAGTGGGTCTTAGAAATTAGGGCGAGTAACGTTTCTCCTTCCACCCACAGCCATTTCTTTGTTTTCCTCTGATTTCCTGGTGTTCGCAATGCCAATTATTGCACCCAGCACCTTGTTAGTGTGTGAAACAAACTTTCGAGCCCTGAGTCCTTGCCCAGCTTTCAATGTAATAGTTTTAAGGATTTATCTGTATTATTTTAGGCATGCAAGTGTGTGTGTGTGTGTGTGTGTGTGTGTGTGTGTGTGTGTGTGTTGTGTGTGTGTGCAGGTGTGGGTAGAGTCCAGAAGAGAGTATACAACGTCCCCAAGCTGGAGTTACAGGTAGCTGTGGGAAGCACAATATAGGTGTTGGGAAGTCTAATTCAGGGACTCTGAGAAAGCAATATGTGCTCTTAACATCTCTGGCCCCTTGGAGTGAGACTCTTAAGCGCTATCTGTTTATTACTTCCCGCCTAGGGTTGAGTATGCCTGTACTTTCTTGATGTCCATGCTGGGATGTTCATCAGTTACAGTTCAATCTTTGCATGGACAAACCCCACAAAGATCTATTCTTTTAATTTTTATTGATTCAGTGAGCAATAGTTACATAACTTGAATAGTTACATTCAAGTTTCTTCTCACTTGAATTTATCAACCTTTCTTTCCCAAGGTTGTGGGTTTTCTTTTCAAGATGATGAGACTGTAGATATCATCAGACATTACCCAGGAGCACCATCTTCAGCACAGCCAGCGCTGCTTCTAACCCGCGGCACTGCAGTAGCCTTCTCGTCTCCTCTTTCTCCATTTAAGTCTCTTCCTTACGAAGTCTACACTTACATTGGAATTATACCCCACTAAAGGAGAGTCTACACTGCAGCCCTTTTACTTTAAGCTCCCCCATATGGTTTCTGATGTCATTTGGAATTAAAATCAAATTCTTGTTGGTACTCTTGCCTTAGTGTCCCATTGTCTTTGTAACAGTCATCCTGTTCTCTGACTGGTTCCTTGAACACAACAGACACGTCCTCCTTTAGAACGTTTGTGCAGAATGCTCCAGGGGACATCTACACGTCATTGCAATCTGCGCCCCCTCTTCTGTTTACACTTACGGAGTTTCAGAGAGATCTTGCTTCTGTATCCCACGTTTCTATTGTTTCCTAATTTATCAGCCCTTCTGAGCTTCTCTGCTCTCAGGAACTCCTCTACTCATTTTTTTTTTAAATACACAGTTTTTCAGGGATTTCAGCTCTCCAGGCATAGCTGCCATGTTCTTGGATTCATAGAACACCTTCTGGTGCTCAGATGCCCTTCTAAACTGGAAAGATCAAGGAGCCATCCCAGGTCTTTCTGCCAAGAGTCGTTATGATCAGTAACACACACACACACACACACACACACACACACACACACACACACACACACACACACACACAATTTGGATGCCAAATCTCATGACTTAGAATATATTATCTATTGAAAGCAAATATAAGCTATGTCCTAATGTGTCATTTATCTAAGAATTATATACTTTAGTTCAATGTACTTTATTCTTAATACATATATACAGATGCGAGTCTCTTCTTAAAGATCCATTTTATGTTTAAATTATCTGCAATTCGTGGGTCTGCTTGTGGGCATGTGCACGTGAGTGCAAGTGTCTGTGGAGGCCAGAAGAGGACAGATTTTCTGCAGCTCGAGAGTTACAGGTGGTCGTTAGCCACCCAGCATCCATGGGTTCTGAGAAAGAAACTCGAGTCCTCTGGAAGAACCGAGGGTGCTCTTAGCTCCTGGGCTGATTCTCCAGCTCCTTGAGTGCTACTTCAGATTTATGCTCGTGTTCACAACAACGCTGGTGTAAACAACGCTGTCATTCTCCTTTAGAAAGAAGACCGAATGCAGAGCAATCTACTCGGCCCACATCAGGAAACCCTGTCTGGGTATTTCAGAGATGTTTCGTAAGAGGGAACAATTGTGGACACTTCCTGATCCCAGCTTGAGAGTTAAGAATGAAAGTCCAATCTTGTTGAGAAGTTGGTTTACACTGGAATTGTTGAGGAATACCCAATAGACTTGAACACTTTGCAAGGCATGTAGAGTTGTGGGGATAAAGATGAACATTTCTGTGGTGAAGTTTTCGTAAGGCATCTATCTCAAGGCTGCCATATATGACGAATGCACCATGGCCCTTTTTTAATTAAAAACCATAACTATGGGGTCTTTCATAAATATTTGTCTATCCTCAACTGACTGGTACAGAGGAATAATCCAAAAAAATCGGTATTGGGACTCATTGAAAAATGCATACGATCCAGCCCCTGTTGCTAAGCACTTAAGGTTTACACAGGGCAGCTGCATGTCGCAACGGTCCCATTCCAAAGTGATTTTTCTGCAATCAGAATTTCATTCATTACCCAATTTTCATGCAACTCCCCCGGCATTTGAAATATGTTTCAAGGTAGACTCCCCAAGGGCTTCTCCTCTCCCATAATAACTGATCTGCAGTGTCCGAAGATAGATCTAAATATCTTTGGTGCAAATTACTTGAGGCCTGTGGAGCATGATTCCCTGTCATCTTCATCACACTTCACACCTACAGAACTGATAACAGATTAATATTGAGGCTGAAAATATTTCATCAGCGTCTCTAGCTCAGACGCCTCGCATTATTTTATCCGGAGGCCCTGATACAATTAGGAGGGGGGCTGGAAAAATATATATATGTTATTTGCACTCAGAGCAGAGGTATGTGTAACTATAAAAAAAGAATTTCTTTTAGCATTATGAGTAATTCAACAACGCTGGTCCTGGCAAAGTTCTCTGCTCCGATTATGTGTACACTTTTATTCAATCATTGTATCGCTCCTCGCCTGACATTTGGTCAATAGTGCAATCTACCACCGATCAGAATAAAACAGCCACCCCAGAGCACCTTGGAATTTCATTAGTTTCCTTTCAATGCAGTCCTCGTAAGTAGGTGTTTATTTGGAAACACAAATTTAAAGTTCAATTCGGTTCCCTGTCAATATTCGTAAAAAGTCAAGGATCTGGGTCTTACTGTATGCCTGATTTTTTTCTCCCTGTTTATTTACTTAGAAGAAGAAGAAGAAGAAGAAGAAGAAGAAGAAGAAGAAGAAGAAGAAGAAGAAGAAGAAGAAGAAGAAGAAGAAGAAGAAGAAGAAGAAAGTCAAGGGGGTGGGCGGTAAGGCATAGAGGGAAGGGATTCAACGTGAAAAGAAAAGGACAGGAAGTAAATTTTGATGACATGGAAGAATTATTTCTTCTGTATTCTGGGTAATAGATTTAAAACTGGGAACTCCGTGGAAACATGTTTTACACATCTGCTCAACATCTACAGTAGCAGGAGGTATTGAAAGCGAAGGCAGGTCATAAGTTGGTTGCATCAAAGTTTAATGTCCTCACCTGTGAGAGAAAGTACAGTGTGGTGTTCAGGAAATGAATATATTTTGTCCCAACTCAGTGTAAAATATTGGCCACATTTCTGCTGGTGGCAGAGGATGGCTCAGCTATTAATCTTATTAGTTTAAAAGTTTATATTTTTTCCTTCATATGTTTTTTTTCTTCTCTAACCGTTTTGTCATTCAAAGATTATTTTGCACAAATACCATTGTGTGCTTTTAGGAATTATTTTAAATGATTTGTATGTTCATTAAATATTTATTTATCTTATTTCGTGTGTCTGAGTGTTTATCTGCATGTATGTGCATGCACCTCCTGTGAGCATTGCCTACAAAGGTCTTGGATTCTTGATACTGCAGTTGTAAATAGTTGTGGGCAATTATGGAGGTGCAGAATCTAGGTCCTCTGCAATGGCATCAAGCATTCTTAACTACAGATCCACCTCTCTAGGCTCCAGAGTCCTTCTAATTTGATTATAGGAATCAATTATTATTATAGGAATCAATTGATACATCCCTTAACTAATAGACAAGAAATAATGTTTTCATTTATTATGCAGAAAGTTCATGTCTTCTAAGTTAAGTGTGATGTCCTAGTTTAGTTAGCATAGTGTGTTGAAAGGAAACGATCAAGCCACTATTGGCCTGTCGTATGTAGTCCTAAATTTGGTTTTGGATTAAAAGAAACCCCAATAAACTCATAAAAAGAACCAAGACACCTGGTTTAGTCATAGAACCAACAGTTTAGTTTACTTTAATTTAGTCTACTTTATCTGGTCTTAAGATCTATCCCATGGTAAAAAAGAACAGAACGAAAAAAAGAACAAAAAAAAAAAAAAAGATCTATCCCATGGTACTACTGAAGCTCACACTAAACCATCCTTCTTCCATTGGGCACACACTGGACTGCCCTGCCTCCATTCACACTTGCTCCTTGTGCCCTTTATGGTCTTTTAGAAGCTTTCAACCCATTTAAAAAATTATTGTGTAAAATAGTATCCAAAATATTAAATAACCCCCTGTACTTCCTTTAGAATCACTCTCCAGTAAAACTAGACAAACATTATTTGATGCTTTGCTCGCAACACAACAATGACATGAGGTACTGTAATTGGAGAGATATTTTCATTATGTTTTATGTATTCATTATTTGATTTTTATGTACAGGTAGTTTGCCAGTATGCATGTCTGTGCACCATGTTTCTGGCCTGCAAAGGCCAGGATGGTGCATGGTTTTGATATAAAGGGGGTTATAGATGGTTGAGAGCTGCAATGCAGATGCGAGGAATAGAACTAGTGTTCTCTGCAAAAGTAACAAGTGCTCTTAAGCACTGAGCCATTTTCCTAGCCCAGGAATTCTATTTTTAATAGTTCGTAAATAACATGAAATACATTAGAACATTATAATGATAATCACTAAAGTACTAATGTATATTTCATAATATTGCTTTGGGGATTTATATTTTATATGAATTTTTACTTTTTTCTATGGTTTTATTCATCAGTAGTAATTACAATGCTAATTAATATTTATTGTGCCCTTACTGTTTTCTAGATACTATTTATTCTAAGTCATTTATGCATATTACTTTGTTTAATTCTCTTAACAAATTTCATGAGGTAGGTGCTGTTAGTCTTAGTCCTGTTTTAGTGAACAGAGAATAATGCGCAGAGATCCTCAAGGCTGTACAGACTGTACATGTGTTAGTGTTTGCATGTGTGTATGCTCTGTATGCAATGTGGGGTGTGTGTGTGTGTGTGTGTGTGTGTGTGTATGTGTGTGTGTGTGTGCAGGTCATCTGTTGATGTTAGCTGTCTTCCTTGATCTCTCTCCTCTTTATTTACTGAGGCAAGGTCTCTTTCTCAACCTGCAGCTAGCCTAGCTAGCCAGCTGGCCCCAGGGGTGCCCCTGTTTCTGCCTTCTGAGTGCTGGGATTACAGGCAGCCCACCATGCCCTTATTAAACTTCTGAAGCATTATTCGTCTGAAAGGAGAATAGTGCAACTAATATAATGATTGACTTTCAGATTTGCATGAGGAATATGCTTCTGTCAAAGTCTGAATGAAACAGAGTTGCAAATGAGATATTTATGAAAATTGAAATTCAGAATTACATTTGCTCCCTTGGAGTTGCAGTCCATTGGCTACTAAGTGATGTTCAATAATATATAGAAACATCATCTGTTTCTCTTGCTTTCTTTCTCTTTGAAATGACTTCATAACCCATTGGTTTGGCTGAGCTGTCAATCAAGAACCCTAGTCTACATCCATAGCAGGAAATACAGGTAACTCAGTGGCTAAATAGATATTTCAATTTCAGGAACGAAGGAGACTGGCCTGAATTAGACATTATATTTGAACACAATATGATAGAATACTTCTCAAAGGTTTGAGGTTGGGATTGAAGAAACCTCTCTCTGCCAAGACAAGAAAGGAGTATGAGGTTGTACAATGGTGACATAGAGAAGGGATAGCTGAGAAGCTGTCAGGTTGCCTAGAAGTGGAAGGGGAGAGGTGACCTGGATGATGTGACACAGCAGATTCTCTCTGTCCATGTGTCACTCTGCTCACCAGGCTGGAAGCATTCTGAGCCCCCTCTCACTTAAGTTGTCATCAGCATGAGAGAGTCCTTTGAAGCACAATGTGTTCAATGGGCTCCCACATGCCTCAACCACTATGACCTCATCGCGTTTGATTTAATCCACAGAACCTTCCCTGGCATGGCACGCCCATGTCCCCGTGGGTATAAGTACTCAGAAGGTGAGAAAGAGGTGGGCAATCACACAGCTCGTCTCATGATCCGTGAAAAATGAAGGGCTTTGCTTGAAAATGTATAAGACAAACATGTCGACTCTTGACAATTCCATTCAAATTGGTGCTGGAAACCCTAGGTAAAACAGTTTAACAACAAAACCAAAAGGAAGTATTTTAAAAGTGAAAATTGGGAAAGAAATAAAATTCTCTCTCTCTCATATTATGAGAATATATGTATGAGAATTATAGAATATGAGAATATTCATATGCAAAATCTTAAAAGATTCAACCAAAAATCAATGGAAACCGATGAATTCAATAAAGTTTTGCATTACATCATCAGCTTATAAAGGCATCACTGGTGCAGATCAGGCCTGCTAAACTCCTAAAACACCGTGGCAAGAGGATGATGAACAAGCTCAGGGTCAACCTAGTCCCAAAAAAGTAGGAATCGAAGAATAGCAGGTGCCTCTAAACAACCTGAAAAAAAATCCCCAGAGGAGCTAAGAACATAACCTCCCTGGCAATAGCACAGGGAGTAAATATTTAATTACAGATTTAACTATAACATTAAATATTGTGGAGTGAAATTCACAAATGATTTCCATATGTAACACAATCTCTATTAAAATCCAAATGATATTCTTCTTTAAAAATAGAGGAAACATCTTAGAAAACACCCTAGAATACAGAATTTCAAAAGACACCTCAAGACGCCGAAGCTCTTTTGAATGACTGTAATTGAGACCGTCATGCTTCCTGTGTTCAAAATATATCACGAAGATGCTGTATCACCAATGGTATGACATGAAAGGAACCAAATAGACTAATAGAAGAACATATTTAACCCAGAAATAGATCCAAGCATTTCCAGTCTATCTGTTTTCAATATGGGTACCAAGGACACACATGGGAAATGGTGTCAGGGCAACTGGACACGCACATACAGAAGAGTGCATTCTAACTTTCCCCCAAACTGTGTACAAGAATAAACTCAAGTAGGAGTAAAGATTCCCAATTGAGATCCCAAATTATGAAATGAATAAATGAAAAAGAAGAGTATAATTTTTATAATTGGTCTGGGCAATCATTCTTTTGGAATTGACACAGAATGCTCCACTAATAAAAGCAAAATTAGACAAGTGGAGAGTCCATTAAACTAGAAAGCTTCTGAAGAACATAGTGGGAGCAGAACTACTGAAAGGGAGAAATCACTGAGAACCGAGGACCTGGTAAGGAGGATGTATGCAAACACTTAAAATGCAGTGCGCTGATTGGCTGCAATAATCCGACGCATGCGTGTGGCCAAGACCTTAACAAGTATAAAAGGACCATTTCTTCGTTCTTCATTGACACAAGCCATGGTGCCTGACCCTCATGGTACTTTTAGTAGCTCATGGATGCATGGTGACTTTTCAAGTAAGAACATATGAACTTATAGGTCAAAATATTTTGCTATGTTATGTTAACCTATTTTTGTTATGCCAATGGAATCGTAAAAATGCAGTGTAGCACTCTGCTTTACAGAGGAACTTTCAAAGCCAAAGTGTATGGGCAAACAGAAAGCAAGACACAATGACTCTCAGGAGTTTGGACTCATAGTGTAAACCACTTAGTTGGAAGTGACTAGAAAAGCCCGTCTAAAGGCAATGGATGCCAATATTCTTTCTCCCATCAGCAAATGTTCATAGGCATCACACACCAAGGAGCGTACATAGAGTTGTGTGGCATAAATTCCAAGTTCTCACTGAATAGTTGATACCTATCCCTGTCAGCAGGACTACGCTATTTCACTTATGTTGTACTGACAAGAAACACAGCATCTAGTCAAGCTTCTGCACACACACGCTCATTCTCACTCTAAAGCATCAGTTCAAGGAGTTACATCAAAAGCAGTAACAGGATATCAGTTTTTGTAGTCCACTTTCTTTTCTTACGTATAGCCTTATGTTGGGGCTTTAGAAGTGGCTCACAGGTTCAGAACCCTCACTGCTCTTCTGGAGAGCATGAGTTTCGTTTTCAGCACCCATGTAGGTGGCTCTAAACCACAAATGACTCCAGATCTGGGGACTTTGACGCCCTCTTCTGGCCTCTCCAAATACCTGCACTCACATGCACATACCCACAGACATAGACACACATTTACACATCAGAAAAATCTTAAAAAAAAAAAGAAACAGACATACATTTTTTTGAATTAGCAAAGTGAAATTATACAAGAACAATTCTTGCAGTGATTCTAAATAAAAACACACGGCATAAAAGAATATGCATTTCACCAAAGATTATTGAATGCAAAATTAAATTACTTTTTTCAGTCTTCCTCCATATTTACCATATGAATCTCAGTCATATACTATATGCTAATATATATGTTAATATATATTTACGTACATGTGATGAATATATTGTGACTATGTGGTGAATCTGTATCTTGGTCCTCTTCATTAAGCAGTTAAGAGAAGAGGGAACATAAAATACATCCTTAGTCTCTGGGTCCCAACTCTATTAGTGGTTTTATAAAATCTCGAACAAATTTTACACATGATTCCTATTTCCACAACCAGTCTTTTTTAGATTTCTATATTGGATTCATCCCCTGTCAACATCACAGAATTGCTTTCGATCTTGTTCCTGAGATGTCATGGTATTTAAAACTTGTCCTAAATTAGGCAGATCAGAAATGGCTCCTTTTTAGAAATTTCTAAACCGTGCTCCTTTTATTCTTTGACAAACTTCGCTGAGGGAATAACTACATTTTTCTAACTCTGTAAATAGTAGAGTTGACTGTGTATTTGGGGAGGTTGACAGTTTCACTTTGCAAACTCACCCCAAGTTCCCCAAGCAAACCTTACCGTCAGTTGGCTGACAATTGCCGAGATGGCAGCAGAAATAATTTCAAGCAGTAAAAAAAAAATCAGATTTAAGCGAGCACACCCAACAATGCCAGCCTTTTCTCCTTTAAATGACACACAAGGTGAAGCAGTGGGAGAAGGAGGCAGTGTGCCCATTACACTCTGTACGCACTCATGGCTGGCTGAAGGAAGTTATTTACAAAAATCAAGTTATGGTGTGGGCTTTGTCCTAGTCAGCAGGTGTAGCTATTTGGCAGGAAACATTCAAATATAATGTGGCCTTGAGGGGAAAACCTAAATAGACAGTTTCCTTTCTCTTTCATTGAGAATGCCTAACACCGGTGTGATAATTTGATAATTCAATTCCATTTGCCAGGAAAAATTAGCCATTATTTGAAGTCTTGAAACCACTAACTCCAAATGCTTGTAAGTGATCAAATCATCTCTTGTATATTCACTTAAAGGAAATGTCCTCTTTTGTCTTCTATTCTCCGTGAATTGCGTTTCCCTTCAGGTATGAAGCAGAGAGTGTGCGTGAAGGGGGTAAAGTCAGCTGTGCACTTCATTTTTTACAGGGTGGACTCCGGCTGTTATGGGAAAAGATTGTCACTGTTAGTCCCAGCTAACTAGAATTTCCCTGTGCATGTGGAATCCCTGTGTGAACGCATCTTGGAAATTCGTTTCCTTTGTTTGTCATCTCCCCTCATTTTCATATATGTAAATGTAGTCTGTAGATGTGAATCTTATGTGTGTGTGTGTGTGTGTGTGTGTGTGTGTGTGTGTGTGTAAGTGTGCATATGGAGATTTTGGATGGATGGGTTGATGCCAGGAATCACCCTGAATCAGTCGCCTTATTCTTTGAGGTACTTTCTCTCAATCAAATCCATAGCTCACAAACATGGCTAGAAAGCTTGGTGTGAGATCCTCTGCTTCTGTCCTCAAGGCCAGACTTACAGGTAGATTGACTCTCTCACCACATGACTTGGGAGTCTGACTGCCTACTGGGGATCTTGTGCCAGGAGCGTTTCAAGCACAGAACTGCATCTCCAGCCCACTAGCTGCTAACCTTGATGGTTCATAATGCAAAAAGGATAATGGATGTTGCTAAGCATGAGAGCCCACGGTGCAGACGCAGAGGGCAGGTCTGGTGTGACAGGACAATGTTCAGAACCAAAAAGGGAAGGGTTCGAAAACGTAGAGACAGCCTGAACTTCAGGAGCACTGAACTAGTTCAGATGTAACTGTAGAAAGGGGGCAGGATATACAAATTAACCTTGAGCAACGTTTTATAATCAGCAACACGAGAGAATGATCTACAGCATTGAATGCTCGGGATGGACCACTGGTTGAACTCAGTAATAGAAAGAAGAGTTTCCAAGAAACTGGTAAAACAGGAAGCCGTGCTGCAGGGAGACAAATTAACCTAAAAAAATGCACACTCAAACTCTCCCTGAGTGTTTTGGGTGCAAGTGGCAGAGGGAACTCAGAGCATGCTGGGAAGCGTGGGTCATAGAAGGGAATGGGAAAAATCTTCAAGATGCAAGACAGGTGAGGGGGTGGAGAGGTTAGAAGCTGAAGGGGAGGAAAAGCCACCTACGTTATTTTGTCGTTGCATTCCGCCTCTTTTGCTCCTCTTTCACCAACTGTTCCCACCATAATATTTTCTGTTACCAGGTACTTGGAGAGGCTCACCCAATGTCTTGATGAAGGGCTTTGCCGACAGAGCCAGGAAGTTTCGTGAACCACTAAAACTTTTAAGAAAGTTATAGAGACCATGAGATCACTGCCCCTCCCCCAGCATAGACACATTTCTTTTGCCAACAGTAAAACATAAATGATATAATCAATAAGTATCGGTAGTCTCTGTATGTCATTCTATTTTATTAAACATTGAGATATTGGCTGCATTCAAGAGGGCCTACGCGGTTTCTCCAGACATCAAAACTGTCTCCTTCCTCCTTAACTCAGATTCTTTGGATAGTCACCTGCCGTCACCATGCTTCTCCACCTTTGATGGCTTAGCACGAAGTAATGTTTAACTGGAGAGCAAGGTTTCACAATTTCTTTGCAAACGTAAGTTCTTTTTAAGTGAATGCAAACCTCATATGCTATGCTTCAATGCCATCATGGAACAGACAAGACATATCCTAGGAAGGAAACCAGACGAGAACAAACGCTCAGGAGTCTTGTTACGTCGCTATCAGTTAATGGCCAATTTCCACACATAAAAGGTTCAGTCTTAGAATATGGACAGATGTGATGGTAGATGTTTATATATATCTTAGCACTCAAGAGGCTGAGGCAGGAGGATCTCATGTTGTAAGCCAGACAAAGCTACATGCAGAAGTCCTCATCTGAAAACCAGAAGCAGAAAAATAAAACACCAAGCTTAAAAAAAGAAAAATCTGAAGTTTAATGTCATTTATGAAAATGAATGGAAAGAATCTAGATCAAATCATGCTTAAAATGCCATTTTCATCTTGTATAATATCCCTGGTGTTCAGCAAAGCTGCTATCCCTTCATTCAGCCTTGTTTGTTTTTGCTTTTGGATTTTGTTTGTTTGTTTGCTTTGTTTTTGTTCTCTCTTCTTTTTCTTTCTTCTTTTGCATATTAGAGACTTCAAAGGAGTAAAAAGACTTTCCCACGCTTGAGGGTCTATGAGAATAAAAGTATTCGTGAACAGTTTATGTGGGAATATTTACTGGGAAGCAAACAGGAGCAGACAAGTGAGATGAGGAGTGCTTTACTTTTTTGCTTTATTTAAGCAATTTAGAAGACACAACATCCAGATAATGTTTAGAAGCAATCCACAGTTTAGATATTTTAATTCAAATTATGGAATAAGAAGAATTTGGACACTGCGTCATTGGATGTGACTATGTTTTCCAAAACGCAGAGAAGAAGAAAGAATGCTGAGGCCTAAGAATGAGGCATCCATGCATTCTGTCCTATTTCTGGGAAAGGAATCGTAAGGGGATTCTGAATGGGCCGATAATACAGCAGATAAGTACGTCAAGGGTGCCAAATTATCTAGTGCAAATATAAAGATGAAATGAGCTGTGCATGTACATGTATGCGTAAGAATTTAATTTCGTTTAGAAAACAAATCTGCTTCCTCTGAGAATTTTTAACATTTGCCGTTTTAAGCACAATTTTAAACAATTGTGTACATTATGCGAATCTTAAACTTCAGAAATATTTTTATTAATTAGCATGGATTTACTTGCCCAGAATTTATATTAGAGAAGAGTCCATGACTATTGATCAAATTAAGTGATGTTGCAAAAGAAACTGAAGGTTCCTGAGACATGAACTTCTGCACATTTTAATTGTACGCCCTACGACTCTCATCTTACGTTTATGCCTTTCAGTGGTGGATTCGTAGTACTTACAGTCATGGCTTCCTATTCCCAAATAATGACAGCCTCAAGATCATCTGCAGGACACATAAATTCCTTAGTATCTACACTGTGCTGCCTTTTGCATTTACATTCTATGCTTGAAGAGAATTTGATCTTTTCTAGCATGCCATGTTGGTTTCTCTCCAAGGAATTTTGCTTAAACAGTCTTTCATGGATCGTTGTCATTTTAATAAAATTAAAATATCTTTTTAAAGATGTGATTGTGTGTGTGTGTGTGTGTGTGTGTGTGAGTGTGTGTGTAAGCACGTGTATACATGTATGCTTGTGCATGCCTGTGTATGCACACACATGAGCATGTAGGTCCTGAGCAGACCAATAAAAAGGGGTGTCTGGTTTTCTAGAACTAGAGTTCCAGGAGTTTGTGATCTGCGCATCATGGGTGCTGGGAACTGAATTCTGTTCCTCTGCAAGAGCAGAATGTGCTCTTAAACACAGAGCCATCTTTCCTGTCCCTTGAATCATCGTCCTGAATTTCAACGTCATACTGCCAGGTTCTCTTGAATTTGTAGACATCTCCCAAGACTCAGCCCAATTGTTAACTGTTTCTGGGATAACTTTCCCTATCATCTTTTCAAACACCATCCTGTGCGTGCCTCTGTCCACAAACCATTGGCTCTAAGTGATTTTTCACACTGCTGTGGCTTCTCCGAGGAGATGAGCTTCCTGAGGCAGGTGGAAGCTGAATTCCTGTGTGGGCCCTCACTTCCAGAGTGGCTTTGACTTGTGTTTTTGAATGAGTAATCACTGGAACCAACAAGTGGGAGGTCTTTGAGTTGTTCTTTGACACAGCCCCTGAGTGCAGCCTTCACGATATTCTCTCCCATCTTTCTCATTTTATTAATTCAATATAGACTCTGTAAAGTTGGAGGTTGTAGACCACGTGAATTCAAAGTGACTTTGAGTAGTAGAAGAGAAAGTTTATACTGTTTTAAGGATTGCTTCCCGCACTTGGCAATAGAGGGGTCAGCTAACTTTAAAGTGTGCCTTCCTGCCCTAGTAGGCCTTTTAAACCACTGTGGCTTTCCAAGACCCAGAAGTGCAAATTCGATGAAAAATGAATTATTAATATCTGGCTCTCACAGCAATAGAATATTTTGGCTCAAAGACCCATATTTCTTCCATGTTTTAAACTTTTTTTCATTAATATAAACCCCTGACCCTTTAGTGAGGTGTCTTTTTTTTTTTGAATCGCAAATTTGCTGACATTAATAAATGGGATATTGTTATTTTAAATGAGTATGGGAGTGTCCTTGGGAAGTTTATGAGCTGATTGCAATCAAAACTACATGACAAGGGTTACAGACAAACATACAAACACGACTAAGTTTTTCTTATGTAGCGAAGGTGGTTTTGGGATGAACGTAAATACTGGTTTATTGATTTCCCCTGCAAGTCAATGCTCATTGTTCATCTCAGGGCAGAGAGGACTTATCAGCCAGTACAAAGGTTCACTGCTTATAAATTTCCATCCTCCAGCATGCACTTCCGGGTGACCCCAGTAATTACACTGTGTGCTTTCAGTTTACATTGCACCCAAACCATGATTTGTGGTACAGCCGAAGACATATTCAGGAAAATCCGAGTCCCGGTTGCAAATCTAAAATCAGTTTGAACGTGTTAGCTAACGTGAGAGGGGACGTGCGCAGTAGTTATTGTAGTGGTCCTGAACTACAATAGTAGTGGTTTGTCAGAAACTTTTTATGCTTGATGGTCATCATGGCCAATCCAATGAGCTCATCTTGGAATATTTAGAGTATGGAACAACCCAAGGTCAAACATCTGAAAAGCAAACATCTGAAAAGCAAGTAGAGTTTATCTACCAGTGTGTTTCAATTTTTGGTCAAGTTTGTCGGCATTATGAACAGCAGTATTTGTGTCAGTGCGTGTGTATGTCTGTGTGTGTGTGTGTGTGTGTGCACACACATGCACACATGTGTGCTTGCATGTGCTCATGTGTATGTGGGTGGAGGCCAAAGGTCATGTGTCTTCCTTGACCTCTCTTCTTCTTATGTTTCAGACAAGGTTTCTCATTGATTCAGCTATGCTGACTGGCCAGTATGTCCAAGGAGCACCATATTTGTGCTTCAGTGGAACTGAGAGGGCAGGCGTGAGCAACCACTCCAAATTTTCACATGACTCTTAGGATTCATATTTAGGTCATCATGGTTGCATGAAAGTATATTTCCCACTGAGTCATTTCTTCAGTCTGGTAATTACTTTTTTAAAAATCAATTTATTTATTTACAGTTCAAATGATACCCCCTTCCAGGTTACCCCTCTACAGACCCCTACCCTATCCCCCCTATCACCCTCTCTGGCCCTTCCTCTTTGCCTCTACGAGCAGAGCATGCTCATTCACATACTCAGCCACTTCCAACTCACCGCTCTAGCATCCCCCTATGTTGGGGCATCAAGCCTTCACAGGACCAAGGGCCTCCACTCCCATTGTTGTAGATAAGGCCATTCTTGGCTACTTATGTATCTGGAGCCATGTGTCCCTCCATGTGTTCTCTTTGATTGGTGGTTTAGTCCTGGGGAGCTCAGGGGGACCCAGTTAGTTGATATTGTTCTTCTTATGAGGTTGCAAATTCCCTCAGCTCCTTCAATCCTTTCTCTAACTCTTCTATTGGGGTCCTCATGCTCAGTCCAGTGGTTGGCTGTGAGCATCTGCCTCTGTATTTGTCAGGCTCTGGCAGAGACTCTCAGGAGACAGCTATATCAAGCTCCTGTCAGCAAGCACTTCTTGGCATCTTCAATAATGTCTGGATTTGGTGTCTATGTATGGGATGGATCCCCAGGTTGGGTGGTCTCTGTATGGTCTTTCCTTCAGTCTCTGCTCCACACTTTGTCTCAATATTTCCTCCCATGAGTATTTGTTGCCCATCCCAAACTGTAGCATTCATGGCTTGGTCTTTCTTCTTCTTGAGCTTCCTGTGGTCTGTGAATTGTATCTTGTGTATTCCGAGCTTTTGGGCTAATATCCACTTCTCAGTGAGTGCATAACATGTGTGTTCTTCTGTGACTGGGTTGCCTCACTGTGGATGATATTTTCTAATTCCATCCATTTGCCTAAGAATTTCATGAAGTCATTGTTTTAATGGCTGAGTAGCACTCCATTATGTAAATGTGCCACATTTTCTGTATCTATCTCTGTGTTGAAGGAAATCTGTGTTCTTTCCAGCTTCTGGTTATTATAAATAAGGCTGCTATGACCACAGTGGAACATGTGTCCTTGTTCTATGTTGGAGCATCTTTTGGGTATATGCCCAGGAGTACTATAGTTGGGTCTCTGTTCCATATTTTATCCCTGTCTTTCCTTTGGACAGAAACATTTCTGGGTTAAAAATTTCTTCAGTCTAGTGGTTATGTTTTTTATTTTTTAATTGGGCAAGAAATCATTAGTGTTGCTCTCTCTGATGACCTTGCATCATGGCTGTCTATCACACGACCTCTCTGAAAATTATTTTAATGTATAAAGGAAGAAAACAATTTTCCAAATTGTTGATCAAAAATCAAACACATTGCCTTAAACTAAAACGCCCAGTGTTATTCCGATGATGGTTTAAAACAGGACCTCTATTTTAAGACATAGATAACCTTCATATGTTTGGAACTGTTGTATTGGTTCCAAAAGGAAAAACATCCAAATGACCTCTTCTGCTCTTTGAGGTGTTGCTTTTAAGAGACAGTTGTGATCGTCTTGGTGGGACTGGGACTGGCATCCCCAGGAGCCTCACAAAGTTGTGCAAGAAACTGTCATGCAGTGTTGTGTGAGACATCTCGCTGTGCTTCACCTTTATATGAGCAGCATGGTTTCTGAGAGGTTGCAGGCTACTACTACCAGTCAAACATGTTGCCCCACAGTTTGCCAACTTTAGTCTTCTATTCCTATCTGGCCAGTTTATGCAAAGACTTTAGATAAAAATGACACTCCAAAAATACTTTATCAATACAAATTGAAACACTGTTTCCTCAACAAAATACTAGGCACTAATGAATAAGTATAAATTATGTATCATAATCCCAGGTTTAAATATATACTTTCTGTGTAGAATTACATGCCCTGAAAGACATGCATGTTACCTTGGAGATGGAGACATATGATTAGAGCCTTCTCTTCATCTAGTGACATATTCTCTTCTGCATATATTATCACGAACTGGTTTGTTAAATTTAGTCATACTCTCTCTGACATTTTCACATTCACCCTGTTTTGCATGCCTTCTGTATGACAGCCAGGATATTGGATGACTTTATATAAAATTTTCCAGATGGTGTGAAGAGGAAATAATTATCTTTACAGATGAGAAAACTGAAGCTTACAGTGTTAAAGTAATTTAGCGACTATCATTAGGCTAGTTTGCTCATTTCTCTTGATGTTTGCACCGATTTATCCAGAAGTCCTAAAGACACTAGCACAGAGTGGTGTGAGTTTCTTGGGGGACAACATATGACGGGAATGGTTAGAGAGTGACGCTCAGGTTGGAAGTACCAGGCCTGATAACTCTGGAAGGTACCGAAAGGTAGACTCTTGGTTAAGATGATGAGTAGGGAGTCGTTCTGCCTCAACCTTACCCACAGCTCGCTCTTGGTAACCTTTACAGTTCCCCAATATAAGGATGGCCGTAATAACTCACTGCAAATTCAGGCAATGCTAGGCAATGATACATAAGAAAGAAGTCCGATTCTGCATATTCCTATTACCTCATTTACCAAGCACATGCCATTAAGCAAGCTAATGATTTCAATAAGTCTAACTGTTGTAGTTAAACGATTTATGATATTTTCCTCTTTTTAGATTAAATTACTAAATAAACAGTATTTATTGGGGCTGGTGTTATTCAGCAAATTCTCATTAAGTGCTACTTTTCTTTCTAATTTTCTTCACTTCTCCTGCCAACCAAGAAGACCATGCTTAAGACCTCTTAATCAAATTCTTCCATAGGATGAACTTGCTTTTGTACTCGCACCTCACAACAACCAACAAACAACCGCATGTAGTTCTTAACTTTCACTTAAAGCCAACTCAATAGAGACATCAGCATAAAGCATACAGGACATCATGAAGGACAGGAGGATGGATAAGACCTTTGTGGTCAGGGCTGTGGGATCCAGATGTGCATTGCAAATCTCTTCCTTCCATTTGAGGACATTAGGAAAGGGTTCTCCTAGTCTCCAAAACAATCTTGTTTCCTTGTAGTTTAAAAATATTCTATCTTATACTTATTTAGATGTGTCTCTCCGCGTGTAAATAGACATGTGTAAATGCCCATTGGAGTCGGAAAAGGGCATCAGATCTCATGAAACTGAAGGTACAGATAGGTGAGTCCCTGATGTGGGTACAATGAACCAAATTCAGGTTCTCTACAAGAGCAGCAATGCTCTCAACCTCAGGCCATCTCTACAGTCTTCATTGTTATTATTATCCTCAATATATCTTCTCTCTTAGCCAAAAAGTTCTTCAACTCCTCTGCTACCTGCGTTTCCTTCACACTCCTTTTTCACAATTTCAGCTCTGTTCACCGTCCAGTCCCCCATTTCTTCCTTTACTGGGTAATAATAATACGTTTAAGAACTTGCTAGAATCAAGAAAAGTTGTTCTGAGTCCATCTTCCTGCCTGTTTTGGTTCCTTGCCTCTTGGTAATTTTTTTTTACACTATTGATACTGGCTTCTTTAGTCATCCACACTTACCTAGATCCATATCACACAATTGGCTCCTTAGAAGACATCCACAAATGATGGCTGTTTTATGTCTAAAACTCATGATGAAAGAGGAGCTTTCAAACTTTCCATTCATTAACTCACTGTCTACCCTTTAGCATATCAGTTAAACAATACAAGTTAAAGATTTTGCTTATCTCTCTCTCTCTCTGTGTGTGTGTGTGTGTGTGTGTGATTGTGTAGGTGTGTGTGTTTACTACTGATTTAATCTTTTGAGATAGGGTCTTTTGTAGAAACTGGAACTCACAGATCCAGCAAGATTAGTTAACCTGCAATTCCCAGGACCAAGCTGTCCCTGCCTCCCAGGTATGTGTTCTGTCCATTTTTTTTTTTTTGCCATGCTATTGGGATGTTAAACTCAGGTCTTTATCCTTGCATAAAAAGTACTTTACTCTGGGTAGTGGCTTAGTCCCTGGAAGCTCTGGTTGCTTGGCATTGTTGTTCATATGGGGTCTTGAGCCCCTTCAAGCTCTTCCAGTCCTTTCTCCGATTCCTTCAATGGGGTCCCTTTCTCAGTTCATTGGTTTATATGGACTGACCCTGGGCTCCAACCTCATAGGTAGCAACGAATAGCCTAGTAAGAGCACCAGTGGAAGGGGAAGCCCTTGGTCCTGCCAAGATTGAAGACCCAGTGAACATGATTGTTGTGGGGAGGCTGGTAATGGAGGGGGGAGGATGGGGAGGGGAAGCCCATATAGAAGGGGAGAGGGAGGGTTAGGGGAATGTTGGCCTGGAAACTGGGAAGGGGAATAACAATCGAAATGTAAATAAGAAATACTCAAGTTAATAACGATAAAAAAAAGTACTTTACTCACCCACCAAAGTGGCTTCCCAAGCCCAGGCTAAGCCCTGCCCTGCTTTTCTGTTTCATTCACACCCTGAGTCACTCTATGCTGATATCTCCAATCCGTTCTATTTCCACCTCTACCAATTTCCCAGACCAGGTCACACCCATCTCTCTCCTGTACTTCCCTGCAAGTCTCTCCTAGGGCATCATCAGAGACCGCCTTGGTTTCCGCTGGTGCTGTGAATGTGAAGATCCCAGAACACTCTTGTAAAAGGCAAATGAGTCATATCATTTTCTTTCTTCAACAACTTTGCCCTCATATGAAATAAATCTCTTCAGTTGGCCCGTGAGACTGGAAGGACTGGCTTCACTCCTCTGTCTTGACATTTCTATTCTTGTGTCACATGCCATACTATCTTGCCCTTGTTCCAGTTCTTTTGCTCAAGATCTTAGCAATCTGATAAGGTGTGATGGTGCATGACTATGTAATCCAGAACTCAGGAGGCAGAGGTGGGGGTTTTCTGCCCTTATCTAAGCACAGAACTGTCTCATTCCTGACTTTCCTACAGGTAATTTTCATGTACAAACCTCACTTTGATACCTTTTTGGCAAGGAGGAGAATATTTGCCTTCCTTTTGCTGCTATTAACCCTCCATTTTCTTTCTTCTCCTTGTTCTCTGTTTGCCCCCTCCTCTGACATAAGCCCCACTAAGGACTGTGCCTAACTTTTCAGCACTCTGAGTCAAGTCAGTGAGCATCTGTCTTTGGTACGAAAGCATTCATATTTCAACATCTAGCAAACATCTGTCGAGTGGAAAATGAAAATGTAAACTACACAAAGACCTATGTTTACTCCTATAGTAAATAAATCTTCTAAGTGGAATAAGATGTTGGACCACTGTCTGTCCTTCCCAGTGCTGGTTTTCTCTAATCTATGCTACTCAAGTTGTTTCACTCAAATTACTAGTTATTTGTTACTTGAATCAAGATTTTCTTCAAATATTTATTGTTTGTGAATCTAATAGTAATTTCAAATGCAAGACTATCCTGATGTGAGATAGATTTTTAATGTCTTGATGAAGCTCAAAAAACATATAAGAGTTGGGTGATCTGGTGCAGCAAACACACTATTGATATAAATTATTTTTAAAGTTTAAAATTGTTCTCTCTCTGTGTCTCTCTCTGTCTTTCTCTGTCTCTCTTTGTCTCTGTCTCTCTGTCTCTGTCTCTCTGTCTCTCTGTCTCTGTCTCTCTGTCTCTGTCTCTGTCTCTCTCTGTGTGTGTGTGTGTGTGTGTGTGTGTGTGTGTGTAATCTGTGTGTGTTCATATGTGCATTCACATGGAGGCTTGAAGATGGTGTTGGGTGTCTTCTGCTTCTCTCCACTTTATTGAACGAAGCCGCATCTCTTGCTAAACCTGGAGCTTGCCCATTTTGTCTCTTCTATCAAACAAGTTTCCGTGAAGGAATTCACTAATTCTGTCCAGCTTTTAGGTGGGTTCTGAGCCTCTAAAGTCTCTTCACCATATTTACACGGAAAGTACTTTATCAACTTAGCCATGTTCCAAGTCACCATCCTGCACCTTAGAAGTAATAATTTCTTTACATTTTCATGGTCATCTCTCCTGCCTTTCCCCACACCTGATCCTGAATCCCCCATTCCCCTCCCCACACCCACTCTCAGTTCCCTCCCTCCATCTGCCTCTTATGACTATTTTATTCCCCCTTCTAAGCGAGATTCAAGGTTCCTCGCTTGAGCCTTCCTCTTGTCTACCCTCTTTGGATCTATGGAGTGTTGCACAGCACCTGTATTTATGGCTAATAAACACTTAAGTGTGAATACATAGCATGTATGTCCTCTGGGGGCTGAGCTACCTCACTCAGGAGGATATTCTTGAGTTCCATCCATTTGCTAAAAAAACCATAATGTCTTTGTTTTCAATAGCTGCATAGTATTCAAACAAACAAGGATTAGAAGGTGGATTGCCTCTCTAGTACTAGAGAGAGACCCGGGATAAGGAGGGAGTCCAAGGATTCATGAGTGACATTAGCTGTGATTCACAACATTGGGGTTATGGGAACCCGAAGTGGCCACTTCATCTAGTCAGGCAGGAATCCCAGTGGAACAACAGAAACACCAACCCACTCACAAAACTTTCAACCCAAAATTTATCCTGTCTACAAAAAATGCAGGCACAGGGGATAGAGCAGAGACTGAGGGAATGGCCAACCAATAGGTGGTCCAACTGGAGAGCAAACCCATAGGCAAGCACAATCCCTGAAACTACCAATGATACTCTGTTATGCTTGCAGTCAGGAGCATGTTGTCTTCTGAGAGGCTTCACCCAGCAACTGACTCAGACAGATACAGACACCCACAGCCAAACAGTGGATGGAGCTTGGGAAACCCTTATGTAAGAATAGGAGGAAGGACTGTACCACAAAGGGAATAGGAGCTCCACAGGAAGACCAATAGAATCATCTCAACTGAACCCTTGGGGGCTATCAGAGTCTGAACCACCAACCAAAGAACATACATGGACTGGACCTAGGCCTCCCAGCACATATGTAGCTTGGTCTTCACGTAGGTCCTAAGCAACTGAAACTGGTGCTATCTCAAAAGCCGTTTTCTCTATGTAGAATATGTTCTTCTAGCTGGACTGCCTTGTCTGGCTTCAGTGGGAAAGGAAGTGCCTAGCCTCACAGATAGATGAAATGCTAGGGTGGAGGGATACATGAGGGTTGGGGCAGGGACCTGCCCAGAGAAGAAAGGGAGAGGAGATGGGGAAGGATTGTGGATGGAGAGTGACTGGGAGTGGGGCAGTGAGTGGGATATAAATTGAAAATAAAAAAATTAAATTAAAGACATTATTTCTTTTACTTTTGAGATTATACAAATGTATTGTTTCCCACTCCCCTTTCCTTTCTGTAGAACGTCCCACACACCTTTCCTCACTTTTGTTTAGATTCAGGATCCGTTTTCCATTAACTGTGGGAGAAAGAGTTTGCCTCATGGGAGAGCACTCCGATGACTCTCCATTCCAAATGGTCATTTCTGAAAAGGTGTGTGTGTGTGTGTGTGTGTGTGTGTGTGTGTGTGTGTGTGTGTGTGTGTGTGTGTGTGTGTGTATCTATGTATGTGTGCCATGTGTAGTGTGTATAAATATTTGTGTATGTATCTGTGTTCATATATGTGTATTTGTGTATTTTTATGTGTATGTATATATCTATGTATGTGTTGTGTGTGTATTGTATATGTATATTTGTATCTGTATTTATATATGTGAGTATGTATATTTGTGTGTGTGTTTGTGCATTTGTATGTGTATGTATATATCTATGCATGTGTGTTGTGTGTTTGTTGTATATGCATATTTGTGTATGTATGTGTTTATATATGTATGTATATTTGCATCTCTCTTTCTTCTCTCTGTCTCTGTCTCTGTCTCTCTGTCTCTGTCTCTGTCTCTGTCTCTCTCTCTCTCTCTCTCTCTCTCTCTCTCTCTCTCTCTCTCTCTCTCTCTCTGTGTGTGTGTGTGTTTGTGTGTCCCAGCCAGAACCTTTTAAGGAAAGTTTCTCTTATATCCTGTGATGAGCCCTTAAGACTTTTGTGAACGCCTTTTCCTGGGACTTAACAGTCATATTACTACTTCTCAGTGCCTAATAGCAAACAAATACTCGGAAGGACATGGGTCTCAAATATCACCTTGGAGAAAGCCATAGGGCATTCTAGGCAAATGACTGGAGGACAGAGGGAAGCTCGTCTTCATAGGCATCCCAGCGTGTGGGGATTCTGCTGTCCTCTGCACGGAACCTCAGACTCCGATGTAGTGTAGGATCCAAGCCATAGCCTCGTCACCTTTTGGAGTCTCTAAATGATACTCTTCCAGCTGTCTTGCTTCCTTTTTCTATTGGTGTCTTCATTTTCGCAAGTGAGGCTGTGTTTCGCACTGGTTTTTCCTCTCAGTTGTGTGTGACTAGGAGCCTCTTTAGTGTGTTCTGTACTGGGTTGTGCATCATGGATTGCTTTAGATGCTAGTCTGGCAGACTGATGCTGTCTTTATTCATCCATTGATTTTAAAGTGACAGCTATAAAAATATAATGTATGTAAGACAACATTTCATGATTTCTTGCTGTTGGTGGTAGACTGCTTTGGGTTTCCACTTCTTTTTTTTCTCTCAGCCGATTTTCTGTGTTTCAGCTCAGATGTGTCTTTCCCTCATGTTCTTCAGCGTCAGAAATACGTGTACCTTATTCCACAGTGCCTGGCACATCTTAGGCACTCATTAAATGCTTGATGAATAAGCCACTATCAGGCTGTGTCTTGCTCCCGTGAATACAGGACACTTGTTTGTTTACATCTAATTTTAACTCATAGAGGGATTGTAAAGTATGGTCCCAGAGCTTAGCTAAAAAACATTAATATCGACTCTAACCTGAGCCATTCGTGGAGGAACGACATCTGCAACCTCACCATTTGAGAAGTGGAAACTTGAGCTTCAGTTCAACGACAGCTTTGCCTATATAGTGACTTTGGTGACAGCTTGCACTGTGTGACATCCTATCTCAGGAATGATCCTGAGTGTCCTGTGAAAGGTTCGCCAGTGACTCTGCTTCCCAGAGTCAGGCCTTGGTCACACATTTACTTTTACTTTGCTTCAACTTTTCAAGCCTGGCTTCATGGCTATCTGTGCAAAGTAATTGCTGATTAAAAAAGGAACTGTCAATTTTCAGTCAGCTAACAATTACTCAACATGTAAAATTATTTTATCAAGCCAACAAATGGCCAGTAACTTGATATAAGGAAGGTAAAGTTATATTTACTTAGGCAACATTGTAGTGACCCTTCATTCTGTAAGTGTTTGGAAAATGTTGGAATGCTTTGAAACAATATTAGGAAAAATTGTTTCCATCCTTCCTTTATCAAATATAAATTTGAGACATTTCATTTTCTTACGTAGCAAAAAATCTCTTTTTGCCATCTATTATTGAATTAAATATAAATCTGAAAAAGCTGGCATGGTGGCCGTGCCCACAATCCTGGTATTCAGGAGGCTGAGGTAGAAGGATCGTGAGTTTGAGACCAGCTTGATCTGTGTGATGAGACCCTGTCTTAAGCATATGCC